>NW_003546733.1:0-4534 GCF_000090795.2 Amphimedon queenslandica
TGGCTTTGCAAAACTGAAAGATGGCAATGCTAAAGTCTTAGGTTTTACAAGATTAAATGAGGTTAATATTTTTAGTGAATGTAAATGTTAGTCATAAATTTACAGATGGTGGCCAGGCTACAAAAGTCAGTAGAGTCCTTGCATGAAATGGGACATCCAGAATACAATGAAGATTATAGTTATCTGTTGGAATGCTGTGAAGTACTTGAGAAGATAGAACTGAAGGTATATCATTAATTGCTGTTTAATTTTACTTTTATTTATAGGTGAAAAAAACTGAGCAAAAAGCAAAGGAATGGTCTGATTGTGCTGCTGTAAATAGAGTTCAGTATAAGTGGTTGTCTTTTTTGCCTACTCATGGGATTATTGAAATATATAAACTCATACAATCATCCAAGAAACAAAGCAAACAAGATATTGCTTATAAAATATTTAAGCAACTTCGTTTTCTTATGTTGGAATCACAGTCAAGTTATATGGAGTATTTTGTGAGTTTAATATAATTGCTTGTGTACCACCTAGTACCTATTTTATTAGGAAACTGCCATTAAATCTATCAGTTCTAAGGAATCGTCAACTGGAGTGGTTGGCTTATCTCTTGGGTCTATCAGTTCTCAGGAAACACCAACAGGGGTAGTTGGCTTATATCTTTATGAAGTTTTTAAGTCTGTAGTCATTTCTAAACCTATTGAGAAGGACTTTCGCAGCTTTGCTGTTCTTCATCAGTGTCACAAGTTTACTGTAAAACATCTCATTCAGGGCCTCTATTCTATTAACAGTCAATTTCCTAAATGTTATGAGTTATTAAGATGCCATTCTGGAACAACACTAAATGATATTCAACTATTTTTTCAAAGAATTGAGTTTTTTCCTCGGCATTATTACTTTCTTCAAGTTGATCAACTCAATTCAAAATTACAGGAGGTATGACTTACTCTTTTTATTGTTGGTTGATAATTATTTTTAGTCATTGGTACAATATTATTTGGAACTCTATGACAAGATGCTAAAATGTGACACTCATGCACGATCAACACTACACTTTATAGAAACTTCAGCTTCTCTTCTTCAGAATGCTCCATTCATCAATACTGTTGTAAAAAATGAGGAAAATCTCCAAAAAGTTGACATATCTTTCTGGAGCCAACCGCAATTAGTTTATGGTTTGCAAGGTATTTTTAAAGTTCATAGTGAGATTAATTTATAGAGAGTGCCTTTTGTAGGCAATGGAAAAACTCATTATATTAGGAGTCAACTTACTGCTAATAATGTTGTCTTTGCTGTTAATGAGATGTTTTTTGTTGGAAAAGTTATTGATAAATTAAAACTGCTGTGTGATGAGAAGAATTGTTCTATTTTTTTCAATTTTACCCTCTTACCTCCAGGAGTAAGTTATTATATACGTATCAACATTATGTCACTTTTGTTTTAGAAAAGTGTAGCAGAGGAAGAAAGAAAGGAGTTTGAAACACTAATGGATAAAATTGGATGGTTTATGTTTGAGTTTCTTGTATTGGGCTATATACAAGATCCACACACTGGGGCATCATTCTCTGTCCCATTAACAGAAAATTGGAAAATTTTTATAGAAGTAGGTTTACTATAAAAACACATTATCTTTTACAGTAAATATTAGGTTCCATCACTACATAATGATCCCCAAAGCAATTTAAATACTTTTAAAGAACTCCTTCCAACTTTTAATTTCATTGGTGCACCAAAACATATTAGTTCTAGTTGGCCTTATAAAGTTGATGATGATGTACAGCTTGTTTGCAAATATCTAAAAGCATATAAGGCTGAACAAGAAAACCCAGGAACAAGAGAAGGGATTAATAAACTATTTAATGGTAAAATCCATAGATCTAATAGCTAAGTGTCATTTAATTTTACTAGATTTTATTCAAATTCCAGTCAAATTTAGTACTGAGGCTGATTTTGACGAGTCAGAATGCTTGTCATTGTTAGATAAATACATGCCAGATTATATAGCAGAGCGCAAAATAAGTCAAAAGCTCTTTATCAAGTAAAATAGAAGTATAGCTTTAAAAATGTTATGATCATTGAATGAATAGGTACATAAAAAGACGGTGCTATTTTCTTGATAATTTGCCTCAGTACAATTACAATGCTGGAAGAAGTTTAGATGGAAGTGATACTAGAAAGCTTGGCTCCACATTAATGAATGCAATGCTAAATGAAGTTCCTCAATTTTGTGATCCATCTACTAAAGAAGATTGGTCTATACAAGCCCATCAACAAGTTAGTACATTTTGAATCTATTTTGATGAGTTGTGTTTTGTAGTTAATTTATGAAGGTGTTGGCAGCATTGGGTTAATTACATTATATCCTGATCAAATATCTTCCGAAGATAGAAAATCATTTACTAACATTGGAGTAAAAATTCTATCTCAAGGGTAAATATATATTATCTTTATTTCATTGTAGCATGATTTGTATTTAACGTCAGGGATTTTTATAAAAGAAAAGTATTAGATGAATATTTGGCTCGAGCCCTTACTCTTCCTCTGTCTGAAGTTACAGAAGTCATTTATACACCTAAAGGAAAAGGTCTACCAATTGAAGAAACTCAATATAAAACACTGAAGCTAATTGATGACAGCGACTATGTCTTAACACTGGATTTTGCACTAAAAATGATTAATATTCATGAAAGGAGAGAATGTGGCATGCCAGTTATTATTGAGGGAGAAACTGGAGTTGGAAAAACTGCACTGTTAAGAATGCTGTCAAAACTTTGGAATTATAGTTATGAAACTGAGCTTAAATTTTATGAGCAAAAACTCAAGGAAACACTTACCCTGCATCATAAAAGTAAGAAAAATTGACTGATGTGGTAAAATTTGAATTTTTGTTTCTTTTAAGGACAAAACAGACTTGATATGTCTTTAAAACAGCAGTTATCTCGATTTAGAAATGATGTTGAAAGTGAAGAAATATTCACTACTGGAGGAAACATTGAAGCAGCAGAGTTAAAAAGGATTATCTTAGAATTAGAAAAGATAGCATTAGCAATGAAAAAAAATCCATCCTTGTCAGTTGTTTTACCTAGACATGATACAGAAGAGAAGTTTTGGAGAATAGCTAACACTTCAGATGATAATATTGACACCAAAGTATCCTTACCATGTTTTGTTATAAATTTCATTACTTGTAGGATTTATTGAAGCTCTTGGATGGATTTGCTACAGCAGAAATATCAACATTTCATAAGTTGGATGTTCATGCAGGTTTGTGTGTATATTATAAATGTAATTATTTTGATATAATGATTTTGCAATTTTTTAAGGACTTAAAACTTATGACATCATAAATTTTTTTAACCGAGTCAATGAACAAGCAAAGCGAATCTGTATTCATTTTAAAGATTGTGTTGATAAATCTCAAATTCCTCAAGTTACAGTAAGTTAATGTTCAATTACTGTAAAACTTTTAGGGTTAAATTTTGCAAATGAGAATTTTGCATATAGATCTACTCTAGAAATTGTCAATAGATTAAGCTATCATAGTAGACAAAATTCATTATACCCTCAGATTAATAAATCATTATTTTGCATAAATAATATTGACCTTACTTGTTTGTTTATTAAGTAAAAATTTTTGAACAATAATTAAGCCATTGCTTTTAAAACACTTCATTATTGATATTACAAGCAACCACGTTCTATAACTATTATGCATTATTTGTTATGATAGGCATATCTTGATGAAATCAACACATCATCTTGTATGGGGCTTTTCAAAGAAATTATAATTGATAGAACCATCGATGGAGAGGTTTGATATAATGATAATGATGATAATTATGAATTGATGTTAGGCAATACTGGATAATGTATTTATCATAGCTGCTTGTAATCCTTTACGTGGAGACAGTACAATTCATTTGCAAAATGTAAAAAATGTTTGGGTTAAGCCAAGTTATTATGTTCGTGAGCTTCATCCTACAATTGATTATCTAAAATGGGACTATGGAGCATTAAATAAAATTCAAGAAAAAGAATACATCACTGCTAAAATGAATGATTGTACTAAAGATCAACCTGATGCTTTTACTTCTGATCAATTAACTGAATTAATTTTAGAAAGCCAAGTAAGAATGAGGCTATATGCTAATACATTGTTAACAAATAAAGGAGTTCATGTAATGGAAGCCAGGAAGTGTTCTAGAAGTTGTGTTAGTCAAAGAGATATTCAACGAGTATTTGATTTCTACAAGTGGTCCCCATAGTCCCATTTTAGATAATCAATTGTAGGATGAAGCTCACGAACATAATAACTTGGCTTAACCCAAACATTTTTTACATTTTGCAAATGAATTGTACTGTCTCCACGTAAAGGATTACAAGCAGCTATGATAAATACATTATCCAGTATTGCCTAACATCAATTCATAATTATCATCATTATCATTATATCANACCTCTCCATCGATGGTTCTATCAATTATAATTTCTTTGAAAAGCCCCATACAAGATGATGTATTGATTTCATCAAGATATGCCTATCATA
>NW_003546733.1:5792-6883 GCF_000090795.2 Amphimedon queenslandica
GGCAACATGTGTATGAATTTGGTTGCTCTATTTCTGCAGAACCCTTTGATAGTAAAGATGACACTAGTATAGAAAATATTGATAAAAAATGCTTATTAATTTTGACCACTGCCTTAAAAGCAACGAAACAGTATTGTGGTTGGATAATTCCAAAGGTATAAATAGCACTTAGCTACTGTCATTTTAATTTTTAAATTATAGGTTCCAACAGTTGAGTTCCAATCTGATTGCAAGACAATATTTGAGCATCTTCAGCGAGACCCCAACTTTTTAGATGCAATTCAGAATGATCAATTTGATTTGGGAGGTGCTGTCGGAGAAGCACTTGATGCAATACACAGTGTCAGTGGGGATGTTAAAATTATGGCTGATGATTCCTGTCTTGTTATAGCTGTTATTGTTCAATGGTTGGTTGTATATATCATAAAGCAGCTTTTTCATTTAATGACTCCTGAGGCATTAGTTGCTCATGCTAGTAAAATTCCCAAATTTTTAATGAAAGCTTATTTTGAATATCAAGAACATTTTAGTTTTAAAGGATTAATTCAACGTCAGATACAAAATTTGAAGTATAATAATTGGTGAGTAAAGTTTCTAAATGCTAGATCTGTATTGTAAGTTCTGTTTTTTAGGGAATCTGAAATAACTGCCTCAAAAGTTATTGTGTACACTCGTCAGTCTTATCTGTTTAGTTTGTTGCCAATGGTTTTTCCACATAAGCAGGCAAAAGAAAAGGAACAATTATTGCTAAAGAATATCATTTATGATGATTTGAAATCTCTGAAAATGCTAAAGGTATCTTTAGATACTTCTGAAGGGGAGATATGTAAAGAAATAGTCAGTTTTATTGATAATAGAGAACAAAGAGTTTTTGTCCTCATAGCCAATATGCAAGATTTAACTGTAGAAATGGTTAATTACTTGCGTATAGTAATTGAACAGAATGAAAGCAAATCAATCTATAGTGAAAAAATGTTCGCCCTTCTACTTAGTTTTCCTCAAATTCAATTTTTCAATCGTTGTTACCCAGCTCTTTTTCTTAATGGATGGGATCATTTCTATTTGGATTCACTAACTACTGATATGAGAGT
>NW_003546733.1:7310-9140 GCF_000090795.2 Amphimedon queenslandica
ATAAGGCCATATCAGTCAGTGCAAGACAAGTACAGATTAGAAAAATATTTTTTGAAGTTGATCTACAAGAAAAATATGCTTGCACTCCAATTGGAGAGGCTTTCTGTTCTCTGTTTCGTGAGTATTGGGACAACAAAACTGTCATCAAATTTTTGCAAGACGCTGCTAATTTTACGTTTCAGCATCAATCAACTCTCAGTATTACCAGTTACATTCAAACAAGAATAAAAGCTCTATTTTTTGAATTTTTAGTATATATGTTATGGTTGATCAATCAAGATTGCAACTTAGACATTCTTGTATCACGAATGGATACTGATTCATATGAGATAGTCCAAAAAATTTTTTCCAGTGTCATTCAGACAATGTTTAAGAAGTTGCACAATTTACAAACAATGTCATACATTTGTCGCACTCTACGACCACCAGAAGACAAAAAGTTTCAGTTTCCTTTCTTTAATTTGACATATCATTATATGGAAGAGCAAATTGATGTTTGTTATGAAATTATAAACAAAAAGAAAATTGATCCAAAAACAAGCATTAGTCCAAAGAAGACTAAAGAGTTTCTAGAACAGCAGATGTTCAACGAAATGAAAAGCAAGTTAAATCAACTGATGAGGGTAATGTAGAGTTTGGTTGTACATTATTATATTTGCTTCTTTTAATTATACAGAATTTTGTCTTAGCTACAAATAATTTGTCTGGACGAGATCAAGCAATAGCTTCAGTTATTTCATCATTACAAAATGAAGATCTTTGGAAATGCTATTTTTATGACTTCATAAAGCTCAAGTGTGCACAATCTGACATAACACTGACAACACTTCCGGAGGAAACAGTTTTCACACCAGCTTTGTCTATTTATTTTAACTTTGAGCAAAAAAAAGACTATATTTCTGATTTAGCTTGGCTTCATGTTCACTCAGAGGTTCATAAAACAGATTTAAATCAAACAATTGATAAACTAAAAAGGTTAAAAACCTTCATAGCACATCAACCAGAGGAGACATTAGCAACTGTTACACAAACTATGGTCACTGGTTACAAGAATTTGGAGACTCTTATTATCAAGAGAAGTTATAAATCCTTGAATGACAGTGATCAAGCTGCTCTGATACAGTGGTACAAGTTATACAAAGATATTGTAAGGATAGATCTATAAAATATTTAATTATTATGATCTAATTTGTATCATTGTCTATAGATTCAAATGGAAAGTCTTTACAATTCTCTTCATGATTTAGAGGATTCACAACTGAGACTTGATTTCTTTAAGGTTCACATTATGTACAGTCTCATTCATTGTCACAAAGATCCTACATCAGCTGAATGTCTTGAATTTTGTTTATCTCTTTACAGCAAAAAAATTAATCCAGTACGTTTCATTATAATTATTAAAATTAGTATTTTTATTATGATTTTCATTATAGATATCAAATTCTAAAGTTGAGTATGCTTTTTCAGAATGTTTATCAGCTATGAAAGCTTTGAACTGTAGCAAGTCATTCATCGGCTCAGTTGTTGACATGTTACTTAGTTTCATGTTTCATACTATTACATTACCAGCTGGTCTGTCCTGTTATTGCTGGTTTTTTAACACAGCATTACCAGGAAGTAAAGACCAATTATTGCAGTACATCACTCCTGCTCAATACAAATTTTATCTCCTTTTGATCCTCAAATCAAAAAGCCAACTTAACGAAGATCAAAATGATGTTCTCAAAATTTTTCAATCAGATGTAAAATAAATAATTAAATTTTATTTGTATTTTTTTACACATAATAGTTACGTAAGAAAATCATGTCTCTTATTAATTCAGAAGTGAA
>NW_003546733.1:9295-14035 GCF_000090795.2 Amphimedon queenslandica
GCTTAATATTTTGTATGCTTTTGTGGAACAGACTGAAAAGTACTGAGAAGTTACGAAGAACTTTGATTGCTTATCCTGAAGATAAATTTACTTGTTTAAACAAATGCAAACTATTGGCTAAAGTAGTTTATAATAATTGTTTAAAATTAATACATTAGATCTAATTATTCATAGGATGAGACACAAGAAGTTGCAGAATTTTCTTTCCCTACATTGATTCAAGAGGAGACTAAATTGGGAGAGTTATACAGAAAGACATGTGAAGTATTATTAGAGATTCACCAAATGAAGCAGAAAAATGATAGGTTGAAAGAATTAAAAGAAGAGTGGTTAGTTTAAGAATGAGTTATGTTTACTTTTATATTTTGATTTATATCAAAAAGTAACACTGACATAGAAGTAGAATTTTCAATTAGTCAGAGTGAATCATTTACAATTAAAAAAAGAAATGCACTTTGTATGTGCATTTGGCTTTGTTCATTTTATGAATATTATCTTAAAAAGGTATGTCTTCAAATGAAATATTTTAAATTATATTTTGTATAGATAAAATCAGAACATCTTGCAAGTGCTATACATTCTGAAATGGAAGACTATTTTTCAGAAGATTGTATTAGATTAATTATATGCTTTATGAATACACAAAATATTAAACCACAAAATGAGCAGGATTTACCATCAGATCCCAATGCTCCATTGTTTGAAGTTCAAGGACATAGGATAGTATCAACACAACGTCAAGGAGTTAGAATTGATCCAATATACAAGTTGTTTTTTCCTGATAAACAAGGTTAGACTGTCTAACAATGAATGAATTATGATACTATAACTAAACTAATTCATCTTAATTTAAACCTGCTTGAATGGAAGCGTGATTAGCATTGCAATAATTTTTAGATGATCAATCAAGACAAATATGTAATGCATTAGCATCTGTAACAGCTGCCATTTTAGCCTGTCCAGATTGGTCAAATCATCTTTGGTATCATTTATTTTCTCCTCACAAATTATCAGGCACTCAGGTCACGGGATTCCTAGTAAGCTGCATCAATATTATTCTTTGATGACAGTTTTATTGTTTATAGTTGGATTCAGCTATTAAAGAAGGAAGGTTATATGATTGTGGTGTAGTATTAGATGAAGAAGGAGAATATGGCAGACCAGAATACTTGCACAGAGCTGAAAAAGGAATGCTAACTTTGCACTCGCTTTATCTTCTTCTTTGGTGTAACTTTGGAACATTTTGTTTGAATTTATTGACTCAAGGAGATTCTAACATAAAAGTAACTGTAATATCATCATACCAAGCTGTTCGTCATTATTGCAAGTCTCAGTTAAGTTTAATGTGGTTACATATGACCACTAACATGGCACTAACTGATGATCAATTGTCTTTGCTAATTGTATGCTCCATGAAGAGAATGATTCAAGTATGATTGAGCTTATTTACTTGTAAAAATGTCTGCTCTGTACGAATAGATTTCATATCAAAGACCAATGGGATTGTTACATGATTTAGAAGAAAGGGATGCATATGAAAAAATGTGGCATGCTCAAATATTTGTTCCATCACTGAAAGAAGTTGAAGACAATGTAAGTATTAAAGTATTCTAATAATGATGATACTATTTAATAGTTTATGAGTTATTTGTCTAAATTGCAAGCTGATGACTTTGTGGCTAAATTAAACTTAAGGTTTAACAAATTATACCATTTCAAATACAATGCATATATTTTATTTATGTCCACAGAGAGCTTAGTTGTATTTATCCTCATGTGCCGACATTACAGCAGTTCACTCATTTTGTGCAAAGACACTGTGCTTCCTCTGAACATAGAGGGAAATATGATGTTTTAGTGAAACTAACAAATTCATATTCTCGTCTTCAGTCTTATAGTGCTTTATTACCATCTCTCATTGAATTCTATCAGTGGATTGTCACTGACTTGTCTCATGTTCTTACTCAAGAGGAAAGCACAAAAATTGGCATATGTAGTGCTGTGAGAGATGCTTCAGAAAAATATTCAAAAGATGTAGAATATCACTACACCAAATTATTTGAAGGAGTACAAAGTAGCGATTGATTTAGAAGTGATATTTATATTAATTTTTAGATGATTACAATGAATACTTGAAAGTGATAGACTTTTCAATTGGTGCTGGTGCTTGTGCCAATTTACAAAGAAAAAATGCAGTTCCATTGATGAATGATGCAGTGCCTGTTTTCAGATTTTTACCAGGAGTGACAAACGATGGGACAGAAGAAGAAAGAGACTTTCTATTTCTTGTAATTCAAGATATTGTAAGTATATTTAGATTTTTATTGCCATCCCCTAATTTTATTACTTCTGCATTAATTTTTGCTAAGATTGCTAGTTTCAAAGGAATTACTAACATGCACTAAGCATAAAATAAAGCATAGTTAGGAGTGCCAACACCCACCGTGTGGCACTCCTAACTATTGGCGCAGCGCCGCTTTTGTTTGGTAGCCGGCTCGAGCCGACTTCTATTGAAGAAATTTGACTGAACTATTTCTATTTATTTTAATAGGTTAATTTTCATAACAGCTTTTTAAGAGAGATAAATGAGCTGATCAAGCACAATGATACTCTGAAAAAGTATTTGTCTAAACTTCCAAATGAAGAGAATGCAGAGTTTATTGTGATGCCTCATGTACATCCATTAGCTGTCAATGAATATTCTTGTATTTTAGGCCAAAATGTGTCAAACAGAAGGTATAAAAATAATATAGTCATTACTGTATTTGCCCATTTAATTCAGGTCACTGTTAGAACTAGTACATAAACATCAAACTGAAACTGGATATGATTTAGATAAAATACAAGAAGAAATTGTGGCACATTTTATTGCTGGAAAACTCCCAATTGATAATTGCCAAACTAAACTCAAAATGCAGTTTCACTATAAGTTAATACACACTGACAAAAGCAAAATGGAACATCCAACTGAGTAAGTTTCATAATGACTTTATATATTCCTTTATTTATCTATATAGATTAATGCTCACACTTGACCAACTAAATGATGAACATATGAAAGTAAAACTGAAATGTATTTGTTTTATGTTTTAAAATTAAACTTGTCACTTAGATATTAATACCTCCAGATGAAGACTTTTTGATAGCTTTGAAGTATGAGTTATACACTCTTGATTATGATAAACTTGTAGAAGTGGCTCATTGTCTAAAAACAATTGCAGAACACATTATACAAGTATGATTTACTTAATCATCAATTATTGTATCTGTACTTATTTAACAGAAAATTAATGAGGGTCAAATTCTTAAAAATGACATTCTTGATCAGAATGTGGGAGATGTTTTACCAAAAATTGTTTATGATCAAGAAACTCAACATGACTCATTGAAGGTTTTTGATGACCTTGGAATGGACAAGTAAATGTGTCATCAAATGAATTACATTTATCCCAGTCTAGGCTTCAAAATACACACCGTTTGCGCATTGCAGCCATACCTATAAAGCATTTATTGACAACATTGCAAGTTATTGTAGAATGGATTAAAGATGGAATATATGATTTTCATACTTTACCAAAAGCAATGAAAGTGCCATTAGAAGATGAAGAAAAAATATTTGCTATTCAGAAAAATTACAAGCAAAGTATTGCTATTATTATTATTCTTTTAGGATTTCTTCCTCTTTAGATCACATTGATGAACTATCAGAGAAATTGAAAAGTATTGTTGCTGTTTTGACAGACTGTGAACAAGATCTTATAAAAAAGATTGATGAAGAGGTAGTGTGTTTCGAAATAGTAGAGTGATGGCTACATTTTTTATTTATAGCCTGAAATATCAATATTTCAATATTTAAGAAATTTGTCACTTGTTACTGATGACGATGAAAATCTTATTAAGCTATTTCCAAAACATATAAAACCCAGACACTACATGGCATTACGAATATGCTTAAGAAAGTAATTACAAGTAGATTAAGATATGACATTTTAATTGTATCAATAAATTTATATGTACATGTAGAGTTATTATTTGCATTGAAGAAGAACGACTTGACGAAGGCTTGCATAAGAACAAGTGGTCTGAATATGTTGAGGACCTATGGTCAGAAGAAAAACTAGAACACCTTAGAGAAATGGCAACTGTATTTGATTACACTCAAGTTTATGATCCAGTGAAAGGTGTATATGGCTTTGATGATGACGAAATCATAGCAGATGAAAGCATTATGACTGAAGAAGATGATAGCATGCCTACAGGGCCACAAGATTCTCCAAATTTAAGCAGACCTGAGACTGTTAGTGAAGAAGCTCCATCTGCAGCTCAAACTGGTGATCTTGACCTTAGTGCTGCAGCTGAAAAAGTTTCTTCTACAGATGTATCGGACTATCTTCGCTCGCTGAAATTAGATCAATACATTGAGGAGTTTATGGAGAATGACATTGATGGTATTGCATTGTTTTATATTGATGATGAAATACTAGAATCACTGGGTGTGGACACAAAGAAAGACAAGATTAAGATAAAGACCCGGTTTAAGCAATGGCTAAAAAAGTTTTTGTAGTGTAGTTTAAATCCTAACTTAGTTGACTTATTAGATTTAATTGTCCATATTATAGTGTTTTAGATTTGATAGAAACTATTTTTTTGCTGATTAGCTGATACTGTTACATTTATATAGCTACTTTTTTGCTGATTGTAAAAGTATTATTTTGCACTAATACATAAATAATTGATGTC
>NW_003546733.1:14045-67064 GCF_000090795.2 Amphimedon queenslandica
CTTACAATGCTGAAACATACCACTGAATTGTAAAAAATGCAAATCCGATATCTGCCAAAAATTTAGGAAGAGCATGGTCAACTCCATTTCTTGTTTTAAAATATACAATTGTTTTAGATACCTCCAGAGTAACATCTCCAATATCATGAATAAAAAGAACTAGCAGACCAATCAAATGGAAACTAGAAAAATAGAATTAGGATGAATTACCAACAACCGTGAACAGACAAGATGTTAAATTAAGTATACAACTGCATTGGGGTTATATTGGTCATAATGGGTGTATTTTATAAACAGTGACATTTTTGACATAACTATTATGTAATTGGAATTGTTTGATAGTTTCTACATAGAATAAGAACCAGGGTTTTTCACAAAATTTTGACATAATGCTCATGCAGCTTCTTGTCGGTGGATTGTCAAGTTGCTAAAAAAATTGAACGAAAGGCTCTGTACTACATATACAGTAGTAGTACAGGGTATTTCGACAAAAATTACAATGAAATAATTCTCAATTTTTATAATTTTTTGATACATATACAATTCCTTATGCTGTGTATCAGCTTTGAGCTAATTCCAATCAAATTTAAATTTTTTGGAATTTTAAATTTGTTTAAAAATCAGGCCAATGACCAAAGGCTTTTATATACATGTAGCCTTTGTCAAATTCGTCAAAAATGGCTACTACATTTTTATATATTTTTTCTAATACATATGCATGTCCTATGCTGTGTATCAATTTTGAGCTGATTCCAATCAAATTTGGATTTGTTATGAATTTTTAAAGTTGTTCTAAATTAATGCCATGTACTGTATGTATAGGTAGAAAGTTTAGATTAACTTCAATCTATATCTTTTCATCTGCCAAATCATGTTATTTTTGAAAAATTAATGCCAAAAACACTCATTACATAATACGTGATACATTGATGTTCATTTATATCAGGGTTTCCCTAAACAGCATGCTTCATGAGCTGCATTGTACAAATGCATGTTTTTAACACTGGCAATGTATATGGGGAGTGCAATTCTTCTAGTCTATAGCATAATTACATGTATACACCAGACCTGGGGTCAATTACAAAAGCTCAATTACAATTACACATTCAATTACACTTCTTTTGTAAAAATAGACTCAATTACAATTACAATTACACCATGATAGTGTAATTTCAATTACATTTTCAATTACAATTACAATTTGATGTACATGTATTGTAGCAACATACTTTGCAGTGTTTATACTATGTGTTTAAAAGAAGTTGTTTTGGTACTTTACAGTATCAAAAGCACCCAAAGATATACCAAAGTACATAAAGAACATTTCTTTGTGCATCTGTACATTCTGTAGTTAGGTAACTCAAATATATTTGAAACTTCAATTACATAAGCTGAAGCTCAATTACAATTACAATTATGTAATTGTAATTGTAATTAACCCTTCAATTACAATTACAATTGTAATTGACCCCAGGTCTGGTATACACAATACCATAGTCAATAAATGTGTTAGTCTGGAGATAGATAAAATATAATTAATTTTAGACTTACCGGACACCATATGAATAGAATAATAAGCCAAGTGTAAGGAAATGATGAAACATCAATGCTAAAAAGTCACGACGAATTGTCTCCAAATACACAGAAGCATATATACAATGGAAATAAAATCCCATCTGGAGCATATAGAGCCAATAAATACTATTAGGAATGGCATTACCTAAATTATAACCTACAAACAAAGACTTATTTTTTCACTAGTTTCAATATGTACCTTCCCAATGACTGTCTAGTTTGAAGAAATACATCTCATCACTAACGCAACACAAGCACAATGCCCAGACCCATGTCACTATGTATATTATGCTCTTCCAAGCACTCTCTGGAAACTTCTCCGCATCTTGCTCTATTATGTTAAAGTACTTTGGAAGTGGCTGTAAAGGAGAAAATTCATTAATTATTAATGAAAACACAAGTGTCATTCTTACTCTTAAAATGAGAGAGTTTAGAACAATGCGAAGTAGTGTTAAACCAATGGCTATACTAGTAATATGAATCAGTTCAGTCCACCCAATATAAAATGCTAAGTAATGCCATTCCCAGGTTTCCTTTAGCCAATTTCCAATGCCATCTCTAGGATACCTATAAAAGAGTTGAATGGCATAATTGGCTGCAAAACCATATAACGTATGTAATTAAAATAGCTGGGTTGTAGATCTAGAGTTTCTCTTAATGGCAAACATGCTTCTTTGATCAAACAAAAAAGATAACTTATGTGGTTTCATTAGATAACCTGATAAGAGTAGCAAGAGGCCATATACAAACATAATTATAGACATTAATTAAGTGCTAATGTGACCTTTGCTATTTATCCTAAAATGGTACTTACGGCTAGGCTATTTGACAAAAAGCCAATTAACAATAAATTCATCTTCAGGGTAAAGCTTATATTTAAAATTCACTCAAATTATATGCTAAAGGCTTCTTTCATTTATTTGTCACAGTAAGTTTTGTGTTGTGTGCGTTTAGTCTAGTTTACATTGGTTCAATTACACTGTATGTTACAACAAAGCCAAAATGTGAACATTCATAATGTGATGCTTTTTACCTGTTGAATAATTCTTGACTGAAACGAGAGATTACTGTCCAAAAACATGACACAGGGTTGGGAAAAATAGGTGAGAAATGTTTTGATTCCATCAACAACTAAAACAACACGATAATTATGACTTGGCTCACTAAAGAGAATTATAACTGAGGATTTAGGAAGTCTATCTACATTAAACTTAGAGACAATATAGCTCAACTTGAGAAACTTTACTGTAATGACATGCATAGATTTATGGGAAGCACGCACTATAAAGGCTGTATGGTGGCACACAGTCAGTCACAAGCATCGCAAATCATAGCACAAAACTATATAGCACCGCTTACCCTGTATCAACTTGCCACCAGCTTTCTACTACAATGAATCCTATTGTAGTAAGATGTAGTTCAGATGTGTAGCTCAAGTGCCAACACTAAATCTCATTATCAGATCTGCAGCACTTGGCCACGCCTCACATTAGTCTAGACACAATTACAAAAATTAATGCTGGTAAGATTGATAAAAGCAATGAAGCAATTAGTAACATCTGTAACAAGGGTTGCAAAATATTGTTTAATATGAGATCTACTTAATAATTTCTCGTTCATGTTTTTCTAAATACAATACAATATTTTTCCATGTGTCTATAGATTGCTCTACAGTGATTTCTTCTGGAAACCTGTCGCTAAAATGATGAGGTAATGTGTCTGCTAGATGATAGTTTTGCAGGTGTGGATAAATTGTATCTCTTAAACTAAAAAAGAACAGTTAATAGACTATATTGATGATTAATGTAAACTTACGACCAGCCTAGTTGAATGTTATGTGATTCAGAGAGCTGTGCAGTTGTTTCAATGAACTCATACAAGAGATTAAGGAATGGAGGAATATCTATTGATTTCAAGTACACCATCAAGTCCTTCTTTTGGTCTTCTTGAAGACATTTCAGTAAATCTTTTGAAAATGAATCAAATGGCTCCTTGAAAACATGAGATAAAATTTTACAATCATCAATAAAATTAACACTTACTTCTCCCAGTATAGTCAAATTCCTTCCAATTTGTACTGAGAGAGTCACCCACAGTGACAAAATATGAGATAATGTACAAAACTCCATCACCTGTACAAAAATGTATAAATAATTGTGCTGTTAAGCTATATTGATAATTCCATACCTTCTTGCTTACAAATCTATCTTCCATTCTTAAAACTCTCTTCACATATGTCTTCAGTTCCATATTAGCATTGTTTTTGCCGGAGGAGAGAAAACCAATTACAATCTCAACTACATCAAGACACTCTCTCATACGCTGCATACTCCCTAATTCACTTATAATATCAGTTTGCTGTTTCGTACTCAATTGCATCTAATAAAAATGAAATATTAACAACGAACAATATTAATAAGAGGAAAAGCTTGAAACAAAATGACATATAAAGTACATGTAATTAAAATATAGCAAAGAAATACTAAGTTTACATGTCATCATCATCATTTTAAAGAAAAATGTCCCTATTTTGCTGTAATCTAAAGTATAACTGTTGTATGCTGCCTGACAAACTCAGTAATAATAGCAGCAGCATACACTACATTCCCATGACTCATTACCTGTGGGTATACGTTCCTTCTAATGTTAGCAAAAGCCTCGGCAGTGTATACATCTTTCCTGTATACTACTTGTGGTATCTCAAGTTGTATGATTGGTTTTCCAAGTACAAATCTATCTAAAAGGTGTCTCTCTATTCCAGGAAGATCATAATTAATATTTTGTCCTTTTCCATGCTCCAGTGAATAACGACTGTGTGAAATGACTAGTGAGAGTATTTCCTCTTCATAGCTGAGTAAATGACATGACTGGATCTGACTGACAGGAATTTTGAGCTGTGGTGTACTAAAAAATTATAAAGACTCAAAAAGGACTAAAAATAATTGATTAGATCGCACTAATTTTTATAGAAATATTTCATTGCAGGTAACTTACATTTTCTTTTGTACAGTCTTGATATGTTCATAACACATATTGATAAAATCATTATGTAGTCCAACTAATAGATCAACTAAAGCAACAGTACAAACTCCGTCTCCTTTTAGTGTGGGTATGAGATAAGAGAGTGGAGTATCATCATCCCATGTTACTGTTTTTAGAAAATCAGAATCAACTGGAACACGAGCTATAATTATAAAAAGAGTATGGGTATCCTTACTATCCTAGATGCAATAACTAAGAAATCTTACTATGATCTTTTAGCCTTTCTTTGACAAGTGCCCAAGCTTTCCTTAAACATTTCAGTTTCTCATAAAGCTGATCTCTCTTCATTTCATAGTGAAGGTCTATGCATTTTATAAGGTAAAAATAAAAGAGTGTGTATAACTTACCTTTTTGTAGCATCGAAGTGTTCATATAAGTCCCAATTGAAATTTGAGCTACTTCTTTCTTGTCAAGTTTCCTGTGGCTTAAGTGATACATTGTCTGCTGGAGTTTGACGATTGCTGAAAGATACTGTGTAGCTCTCAGTAATGGCTCCTAGTAATTAGAAAGAATATTATCCTGAGAGGCACAAACACAAAATAGAATGTAAATAGGACATGCAGTTAAAGTAAAGTCACTTTAAAAGTTATCAAAAAAATTCATAATTTCTAATAATAAAAATTATTAAATTATTTTTTAATAATAATAATTTATTATGAATTTTATTCATATAAAAATTCATAAATCCATTGAATGCAAATAAGCATTTGAGTTCTTTACAAAATTCAAACATAATAAAATTGTGTTACCTTTTTTAGAAATTCATGTAATATAGGACATGTTTCCTTCTGTGTTGAAACAACTTGAGATAAGTGCTCTAATGTAATGCGTGAGTGATAACTCCACAAGTGAGGAGTAACAGCAGTAGGAGGTACATTCACTCTCTCATGAATAACAAAAAATAGTCGGTTAAGATCTAAAATAGTACAATTCAACATTAATACTGCTAATACAACTTATTCATACCTTCCTTCCCTTCATTTAACTGCAATACAGTTGCTTCATTCAGTTTAGTGCCTATGTTCTGAATCAATATAATTTTAGAGTATTGTTGCACATATCATGACTTACAGTTAATATAGGGTTAATGAATGTTTCAGAGAAATCTTTCTCCCATTTATCTCTGAGCTCCTTCTGGTCAAGTTTCACATTATTAGCTGTTGCACAATGATCATGTTATTGTAATTAATAATTTGTAGTACTTACATGGCTTGTTAATGGTTGAAATACTCTGAAGTATCAAGTGCATGAATAAAAAAGCATCGTCCACACTCTTTCCAATAGCTTTACTCAATAAATTAATATCATGTTGTAAATGTTGCCAGAAGAAAAGTGACAGCTCAGCTGGTCTAACTTTAGACTTAATAAGATCCAAGAGACCCTCAGTTGCATGCTATGTAAAAATATCACAATAAAATGAAAACAGTTAGTCAGGGTTCCCACAGTGTGCCAAGCAGCTAAACAGCATGATTTATGAGCTAGCAACAAACCCTACAATTTTTGGCCAAATTTTGAAGCAAATACACAACATTAAAACATTGAAAAATATAGGAAAATTTTCTGAGCTGGCAAGAAGGCAAATTTTATTACATGTGAGAAACCCTGCAGTTGGTGCACTGTACCTCATTAGTACAGGAACTCCACAGTAATGAACAATGCATCAGTGCTCTAATGACAGCACAGGATGAAGGAGTGAGTGATCTTTCAGTTAACAAGACAGTCTCCCTTTGATTTGGTAGACCAAGAGCATAACCAGTCTCAGTAATATCAGTACTACAAACAAAAATTGAATAAAATAAAAGCAGAAAAATCATTAAAATTATGTAGAACTATTTTTAACTTCATCAGCAATGATTTATCTTACGTTCTAGCAGCTTTGTTAGCCACTTCTAGTTTGTATTTTAAGCCTCCAATTTTACAATGACATACAGGACAAGTATACTCTTGTACTGGCCTGCCACACTGAAATTAATGATTGAAATAATTTAGAGTCACACTCATTAGAACTCACCTCAGATACAAAGTAAAGATGACCTTTTAGGCACTCTGAAATAAATCACAGCTTGAATATGAAATAAAATATTTAGAAATACCATAAAATTGTCCACGACCAACAGCATTTCTGACTATAGGAAGTGAGTCCTCAGGCATAGTTGGTAAATATGAATTCTATTAAAATTGTCCATAATAAATAAACACAAGAGTGGATAATTATTTATAAAAGATATTGAGAAACAGTCAACTATGTAAACTATAGCCATTTTAAAAATTTATCATTGGTACCTTGAGTTTCTCCGGAGAATTAATCATTTGAACAAATGGAGTAAGTAATTTGTTAGAACAATGTTGCACTGAGACTGCAACATGCACTATAAGATCAGTCAGCAGTCTATCCCGAGAGCTCATTCCTGATCTCAGCATCATAGGCTCCAGTATACCATAATAAGTATCTTGAATAAGATGCTGAGCAAACCATTTCAACTGCATTATTGCCATTATATACATGTACATGGTGTCAAAAAAATTACTTCTCTTTTTAGTGAGTCACATTGTCTAATAGTAGTTAATATTTGAGCTTTAGTTTCATCCTAAATGGAATATTACATTAAAGCAGGAGTAGTAGTTCCAACTCACAGTAATTCTCTTAGCATCATATGTTAACACCACACTTCCAGTAACCACTTGATAAACTCCAACCAGTAATGGAACAACATCAGCAGCAGGAACATTCTAATAAATAGTAATGTGACATGTTATAAAAAAAGGTATGAATTACCTCAACAATCGAGTTAAATTGTTTTAAATCTTCGCTATACACAGCATCAGTTAAAACAGTTTTTATATTACCATAGCTCTTATATATGACAAATGGATCATGAACTACTTGTGATGCCTCCTAACATCAATAAACAATATAATGCAATAAAAATAGATCTATACTTCTTTTGACAGTCGGAGATTTTCAGGTACAATCCACTGCATACTGGGATCAGAAGTAAGACTGCTAAGAAAACTCACACCATATTGTCGTGCTATTTGTTTCATAAGAAATACACCAGGCCCTGCCTCATTATCATTGATATTAGGATCACAGCAACACTTCTTGGTCATGTCCATAAGAAACTGTAACTGATGGTGTGTGTAAATCTTCTTGTCATTAGTAAACATAATCTCAGCTATGACAGTCATTGAATATCTCAAAATCGAGACTCCTTCAAGATAATACATGCTCATATTTTCTCCAAGTGATGAAACAGTACCAACAAGCTTAACTAGGTCCTGGCCCTTTTCAAGTAGCTGAAGGATTTTTTCAGTCTTTGCTTGTGGGGGTAAGTGATGGTGTTGCTTATAAATAGCATCCTGAAACAATAAAATTATGTAAGTGACATAGTACATGTACCTCTTAAAAGAAGTAGTAATGATATATCATTTTGTGGAAAATTCAGCAAACATGCAAAACTTATCACCATGTCATGCAGGTTTCCCACAAAGCATGCTATGTGAGCTAAACAGCATGAGCTCAATGAGCTGACAAGTGCAACAATATAGATGCACTTGGAGCAACTTAGTCCCAATTTTGAGCAGCTTAAAAAATTCATATAAAATCCAGATTTGATCAAAACCAGTTCAAAGTTGATACACAGCATAAGAACATGTATATGTACCATAAAAAATTATAAAAATGAAGAATTCTCTCCTAGTGATTTTTGACAAAATTTGACAAAAGACCCAAGGCTATTATAGCCTTTGGTCATTGGCCCAATTTTGGAGAAAATTTAAAAAATTCATAAGAAATCCAAATTTGATTGGAATTAGCTCAAAGTTGATACACAACATAAGGACATGTATATGTATTAGAAAAAATTATGAAATTAGAAAATCCTCTTTTTGCAATTTTTAAAAAAATTTGGCCAAAGACCTTAATTTGGTCATTGGCCCAATTTTGGGGAAAATTTAAAGATTCAAATTAATCGGAATCAGCTTAAAAGTGATATACACAACATAACAACATGTATATGAGCTTTTTGCAGTATCTGCTAACAAAGAGCGACTTAAGAAAATGTAGTGATAAATGATAAGAAATGTCCTTCATGCATAATACAGTATTAAACTAAGTACACATCAATGCATAGATAGGTCTGTAACTCTGTATACTTCACATAATTCTCTCAAAAGATATTGCACAAAATCAAAATGATTCCTATGTTTGTACAATGCAATTTTAAAAGGTCTATGCAAAATGGTTTTTATAAATATAAGGGGCAACTTCTGTTGGGACTTGGGCTTAATGTAGAATTTATCGTATAGCTCCAAATTTTCGTCAGTCAAAATTTTTGTCAAATTCGTCAAGTACTTTTGCTTGACGAATTTTTAACCGCACGTGGGTAGTATGTGGAATAATAACAAAAATGACGAAAATTTTATTAACAAAAACTAATTTTAACAAGAAAAGAAGATTTTGACAAAATTTTTGACTGATGAAAATTTGGAGCTATATGGTACACAATACTTTCCTATATACAGTATATATACATAGGCATAGAGTTATGCAAAATCACTATGTATGGGAGAGAAATTTAAAACTACATTAACCCTAATATTACATTAAGCTAACTTCATACCTTTTACAATTACTCATAGTTACAATATACATGTACAAGTATATTAGTAAAACATATTACACTGCATGTACCTCTAGACACTGGACGCATAATAAACACAGACCACGATCGTTTCTAATCAGCTGCTTTGCTCTTGAAAAATAATCAATTAGATGCTCTTTAACTTGATCAGTGCTATTATAAAAAGACATCCATAAACAACCAGCAAACTGTTGAATACATTGTTATACATTACTTGTATTCTAATAGTAGCTGAAGTAGAAATGATCGTATCACAGGAACGCTATCGTTTCTTTGTCTTTCAGAGTAAGTGAATTCTCTAGTCTTTTGCTGATCAGTGAACACAACATTCAACAATTCCTTAATGAGGTCAGGCTCTGGAGGATTCAGTTGACCAAAACACAAAGAGGAGACAACTTCCATGAAATAAGACTCACAGCATTCGCGAACTTTCTTCTGCATATTGGTACTAGTAAATGAATGATAAGAATAATGGAAGTGCATGAATGTACATGTACTCACGCATATTTCAGCTTCTTTTCAACGTCTTTGTCTAAGACTCTCAACACTCTTTGAACCTTCAAAATAGTTTCTCTTTTCGTAAAATCTGATGGCAAATCACTTGACTTCAAAATCTATTTGATACAAAATAACATTGAAGCACTTGAAAATACAAACAGTCATACTATATCAATCCTTTTGGCATACTGGACAAAAATATTAAATTTTTCATCATTAAGTGAACACTTTATGGCAACGTGTTCAATAAAAAGTTGAATAGCTTTCACAATCTGCCAATTTAATCTACAAAGAATAGACAGAATACAGCAACAAAATAGTTTAGTACAATAGTAATTGGTAACTGGTAAGTATATTGCATCAACTCAAAAAATTCTAAACTTTAATAAAATAATCAGTTATTTATTCAAAATTTACAAATGCAAGAGAGCAGTAACATTATAATGCTCATGTCATACCCCTACATGTACCTGATTTTATGTGTAAGGTCACTAAGTGAAGCCCGGGTTGATCCAAGAGTCAATATGGTATCAATTGAATTCTGACACAATTGGAGCTTGACCAATCTTTCAGGAATATTCTTTCTTTGATGAGGTACCAGTGGTAAGGCAAGGTTATCAGGACCTATAAATAACATCACTGTAAGCAAAGGCAAATCAAAATCGTGACAGTTATAGTCTTCTGTTAGAGAGGAATAAAGAAAAAGAAATACATGTAAGTAAAGAATCTTCATAATTATTAATCTAACCATCTTGAAGTAATAGTATTAGTATTCCAGGTATATGTGATGTAAGCTGCCCAAACCACATTATTTCTTGTTCATATTCATGATACACAACATGCACTGCCAATAGCAGGGAGAGTAGTGAATTATGAGGAGAGAAATCAGGACCAGTAACAATTGCATTCAGTGATTTTCTAAGTATCTATTGAAGTAAAATAATATCAAAATAATGACTTAGCTTTAAACAAAAATAACACAATGGTGTTAACTTTACAGAGCAAGCAAAATGTACAATAACAGTATTCAAAATTAAAATTATAAAAATGGAGAGTTCTCTCATAGCCATTTTTGATGAAATTTGGCTGAAGTCACTATACAGGGTGCTTGGCCCATTTTTTAGCAATTAAAATTCATAAAAAATCTAAATTTGGTCAGAATCAGCTCAAAATTTCTACAAAACATAAGTACATGTATATGTATCATTGACAAAATTTTGCTAAGACCAAAGACTATAGGTTGTTGGCCTGATTTTTAGCAACTTCAAAAATTCATAGAAATCTACTTTAGCCTAGAGCACAAAATGCATCAGAAAAAATTATAAAATCGAGAACTATCTTCTTTTGATTTTTGTCAATACCCTTCAGCCCAATTTTTGAGCAACTTGACAATCCACTGACAAGAAGCTACATGAGCACAATGCCAAAATCCTGTGGGAAACCCTGAGTTTGTATTTTTTGATGAGATAAATTTTATGTTTTTATTAGTTTAATTTCATTGTACGAACTTTCTATGGTACAACTTTTGATACTAATGAAGTATTAAGTAATTGCATACATTAATAATTATTCGCTTAAATTAATGACTAATGCCACATAAGTAAAATATCCCAGTTGTTCCAAATAAAAAGTACATGTACTTTAAAAGCTATGCAAATACACACATGTACGTGTACATTACATGTAATTCCTCACTTCATATTCATCAGTGGCTCTATGATGAGGCACATGATGCATACTCTTCAGTACATCTAACATATAATATTGATACAAAGTATTCCATTGTTCTTCAGGCATTATCTGCAATACACTAGCTAATGGATTATTGGACAGTACTTCTATAAGTCGAGAGTGAAGCTCTTGTCTGTGTTCACCTACAGGTACATGTATATAGTGTATGTATGTATTATAGTATGCCAAAACAAATTTAGGGTACCTGAAGAACTTTTAAAGGCTTCCCAAGTTGTTTCAATACATTCTTTTACTAACCAGAAGAATGGAAACTGACAAGAAAACTCATCATCAGAAGCTAAAGCTTGTCCTTTCTTATAGCCAGCATCAATGCCTTTCCCCATCATAAAGTTCTGATAGCTGAACTGAACTAATCCCTCATTAGAAAATATTAGGAGCCATAACTTCTTCACATATTCACTAAAAATGCATAAATTGAAATAAATGTACCACCAGTATTTAAATTATCTTCAATTTTAAACATACAAGTACATGCATATATAGGCAATATTAAATATTACTGACCTTGATTCATAAATGAGGCTCAGGTTAGAATATTGATCAATAAATGAGAGGATTGCTGTAAATATTGGTACAATAACTTCATCAAGTTTTCTTGTTAGAACATTCTGGAAGGTTCCTCCACTTTGCAACTTTTTGCCACTCATTGCTTCATTTAGTACCCACTCCTTGTTCAATAGATGTTCCTCTCCTTCTTCCAGTAACTTCTTAATATGTTTTACCAATCCGCCATAAAATGTATCATCAGCTATTAAAATAAAAAAGTTAATTACATACATGCACATGTAGAACTACTTTTTTCTCACAACTTAGGGGGATAAACAATATTAATATTTTAAAAATAACAATAGCAACACAAAACTGTGCACAGAAATAATACTTTTTATATAAAGCTCTTAATGTACATGTACCCAATGAGCATACCTATAGGGAATTTGGGATTCCGTGGGATAAGTTTTAGTAATATTTGTACCCTCAATACAAATGAGAACTGTCTTTTTGCTCCTGATTCTGCCAAAATTGCTACTGCTGCTTGTATATTATTGTATAGTCTGGAACACTGACTGTGGTCTTTGTTGTTAGTATCTGGAGACATTGTACATGAATGAATTTGCTCCCTTAAATCATCATCCATCTAACAAAATATAATACAATGTACATGTACATGTATAGCAGTACAAACTAACTTCATCTCTTTCATTGTCTACAGGCAATTCCTCTAAATCATATTCCTCAAAACCAGGATCAACATCATACAGCACAGTGTTGACGTCTGACATATCTTGATCACCTTCATCTTCAAAGCGTGATTCCTGATTACCGTCTTCTTCCACTATCATATCCTCTTCTTTATCCGTATCCAATCCATTAGCCTCAGTGGTTGATCCTTCAATAGAAGGTCCCTGATTCTCATGTTCATTGGTTTCCATAGCTTCATGACGACTGGTAAACACTCCACTATAGAATAGAGCACTGATAGGGACACTATGAGCATCATTCAGTGTTAGAGCTGATTCCGATGGAGCCCTAATATCATCAACGTGAGCTGATATCCAAGAACCTCCTTGAAACCCAACAAATGAACTGTTAGTATTAGTCTGACGTGGAAGGTTTATAATAAAGAGAACATGAGTGTGGCCACTGCTGGTTCTTAATCGCTTCTTTTCTCTCTCATCATCAATACGATACCTGGCACAAGCTAATAAGTCACTGTACAAGTGACCAGAATCACACTGAATAATCAACAGGGAGTCTTCTTGATTAGAGAAGGAAGGGCTGCAGAAAAATAGTGTTAAAAATTATAATACTATATACGTGTACGTTAATGTACATATATTTGTCATACGTGTACATGTAGCTTTTATTTCAAAAACTACCATAGCACAAAAATATAGCAGGTTCATGCTACGAGATAAATGGGCATTATATTTATGGTCATTGTTGTTTAGTTACATGCAACTACAATAATCAATTACTAACTTGATTTTGTGACTGAAGTCCATTTCCGTATCAAACTCTTGAAGTAAAAAGATGTTTGAATGATCAATTTGAAGACAATTTGAGAGTTCATCAGCTTCTACACTAGAGAGTAGATGACTATGAGTAGTGACCTAATAAAAATATATATTAAATAGACATAACACCCAATACTGTACCTGTATCAATACACCAAAAGAGGTATTGCTTTGAAGATGATGATGAATAAACTCCACAAGAGAACTATGGTGTTGCTCAAAGTAATAAATCCGATTCAGTTTCTCTCTCTTCTCATTCAAAGGAGTGTACTTGAGTCTAATGAGAGCATCAGGAGGAGACATCATTAAGAGAAGCTTTTTGCTGCGTGCAAGCACAGCCTTTTTCCATACATGACTATCATGATCATCATTAGGCCAACCCCATTCTTCTGTTAGCTGTTCAGTAGCTTGAAATACAACTGAGGCTGGAGTGTCATTCTGATAGCCTACGAAGGCATCTTGTTTAGAGAACCTACAATATGTTTAATGAAAGGTTATGATTCATTATTTAGTACATTACTTTGATTCTATGCTAATATCACTGAATTCTTCTATCCATTTGCACAGGTTAGCAAGGACATCTTTCTGCCAGTCTAATAAAACAGTCTCAGATAATACAAAGTGCTTCTCAAGTCTATTGATAAGTGGAGTAGGAAACTTTTTATAAACTGTAGCCTTCTCTGCAATTAGGATAAGCCTATAAAAAACAAAATATCTTCAATGAAATAAACTTGTATAACTTACTTAAAGTTCTTATGAACACGACACTTGACTCTATGTGTTTGTAGTCCCAGATCAACATATCTTTGGCCTCCAAGGTGAATATAATACTGGTTCAGTAGATCATACAAGCTCTCATACAGGTTCTCAAGGTTAAGGAGGATGACAGTACGACCAGTTTCCATACATATTTTAATCTGATTAATGTTACGACACACTTGAGTGTACTCTCTGTCTTTAGGGAATGAGCTCCCAAACAGTACAAAAGGCTCCATCCTCTGATTAACATCACTAGTTTTTTCTTGTGTCTTGCTAGTATCTTGTCTCTGAACATGTCTTAGTCCAACTTCTTCATTAAGATAATGTCTAATGACATGCAACGCTGCATAATTCTCAGTCAAAAATAACAGGTAACGATTCTCCCTATAAAATTAAAAAAATATTTTTAGCCACCTCAAATTTGATTTAACAATCACATAAATAAAATTTATTGTAGGAAAAAAATGAATGCTGAAAAATCAAACAAAAAATGATTCTAACTACTGTACAGCAGGCAATTTTGGAGGGGACTAAATTTGGTAAATTTGACAGCCATTCGCCAAAATTAAAATCTGCCATTTTGAACCATTATATGCATGCTCAATGGCACGTGGTCACAAATTCACCAAATTAAAAATCAGCCAATCACCAAAGTTTAGCGATTCACCAAATTTAAGAACCTCTAAAATTTCCCGCTATACGGTAATACTCAAGTAATCTTAATCAAAATTTAATCATCATCCCATGCACTGTTTCTGGCATGCAGCCACAATGATGGCTATAAACTCACTTCCTCTTACCCATGCCAAGATGTTTCTTTAGTTTGCAAACTTTTCCTGATCAATCCCAAAGGAGAGCAGTCAGGTGACAGTAGATCACGTAGCAACTAAAGATACAGTTTAACATAATAATGTAATTGAATATAATGCACTATACTTTATCTGTCACAAGACTGAGGTCAGGTTCATGTTCAAGGTTCTTGAGATGAGATTTAAATATTGAATAAGTGTCAATGTCTTCAAGATCAAGTCCACCAAAATTACGCTTTATGGCATGCTGCAACTGAGGACCAGTCAACTGCATCCCACTCTTCTTGCACATCCAGTACAGCATTTTAATTAAACTATAACAAGTTATCAATATTAATGACATGTAAGATGGGAACTTTATAGCAAATTTAAAAGTACTACTACATGTAATTCACTACAATAATCTGTGACACACAACGTACTTAATATTGTTAATTTACCAAAAGAAAGACTAAAATTACAGAAATAGACGTGCATGTAGTAGGGCTGAAACGAATAGTATTTTTCACTATTCGAATAATTGGCATGCTAAACAAACGAATATTTGAATAATTGAACTATTTTTGCTGAATGATTAGAAACTGCCTTTTTGGTGTTAAACTTTTCAAAATGATGCCAAACAGGGCTTCTTAGAGATTGATAACCACTTTCCCTTGCCACAGCATCAGTATTTAGCAAGTTGGTAAGTAAACAGACAAAGAAATAGACTAAGAAAGCAGCCTGTGCAGGTGACGCGCGGTGGGTGTGGTCGTTAACTATTGCAATAACCATTAATATTTTATTAGGCGAATAGTTCGAATAGCAAAAAAACTATTCAAATATTGCTTTAACAAACAAATATTTGAATATCTCACTATTTGTTTCAGCCCTAGCATGTAGTGACGGAAGTATATGACGTATATGTACATTGCACAGGGTTCCCCATAAAGCAGTCAAGTGAGCTAAATGGCATGCTTCATGAGTTGACCATAGTGCGTGGCTTCAGAGAAACTTCAAAAATTGTAGAAAATCCAATTTTCATTGGAATCAGCTCAAAATTTATACACAATTATATACAAATGTGAATATGTATCAATAAGTCTCCCTAACAATTTTAATGAAATATGGCTAATGTCCCTGTACAGGGTTTTTGGTTAAATTTTGGAGCAACTTCAAAAATTTGTAAAAATTCAATTCTAATCAAAAATAGCTCAAAATTTCTGCATAACATACAATATAAGAACATTTGTATGTTACAGAAATTGTAACAAAAATGAAAAATTTTTTCCTTGCCATTTTTGATAAAATTTTGACCAAATTTCAATCTGGCCAAAAACACTACAGAGTTTTTGGCCAGATTTTTGACCAGGTGCTAAGTAAGCTAAACAGTATGCCCACTAGATCAAAATCCTGTGGGAAACCCTGACATTGCATGAATAGCATAGATACTCAATACCTGTAGAAATCTCTAAGTCCAAAGAATGGTCTCTGGCATCGTTTTTGCTCTTCACAGATTTCCTTATAAGCAGATGCTAAAGGCTTGAAACAAACTTTCAATTTGTCTTTCACAGGATCATCTTTATCATTAGAACATATTCCTCTAAATAAAATGAATAATCAATACCAGGTTGTGCTTTAAAAATATCTACTGTGTAGTGTGTACAAGTATATTAATTTATACATAAAAATGATACTACCTTGCAGACATAATCAGCTCTTCTATATCAGGGTCTCCTCTAGTTACCATAACTCCTCTGTTCATCTTAGCAGGATCCAATGCCCAGTTTGATATACCAATAAATGCAACACGTTGCTCACGATCTACAAACTATTCACCAGTAAACAATGTATCAAGTGTTAGGAATAAAGCAGGTTTACCTGTTCAGAGTCATCAGCTCCCTCTGTTCCATCCTCCAGTAGTGGATGAAGAGCCTTTAATGGAAGATTAGGAGAATCCTCAGCTAATCCAACCTCATCCAATACAACAACTGATACATAGTTAGTCACATCTTGCTTCTTCTGGAAACTCTTGGCAGTATTGAATACTTCAATGACACTCTCTGGAGTTGATAACTGACTGCATTGATAGGAGAACATGTGAACCTATAGATAGCAATAGATAGAAAGAAGAGGGGAAGTAAAAAGCAATTGTTAATTAAATAAAAATAATTCATGTTCATAGCATGCAAGCACACATGTACATGTACATGTAACTGTGCTGACTTCTTTAAATTCCCTCATGAGATCACTTTCTGAAGATCGTCCAAGCATTGAATCAGCAACAATGGATTTGGCTAGTGATTTAGAACTGCCTGGTTTACCAACAAGAAACAAAGGTATCCTTAATTCAATACATATTGCCATCATAAACACATTCTCCCTCAGTGCAGCATTTCTTGCAATATTAGGACCAAGTTTCATGTTATCAAGAAGGACATCCTGACACCTATACATGCATAAAATATTACAAATATTATGATGCAAAATTGATGATAATAAATCAAATACAAAAAGTTATAACTACATAAATAGCATGTACTACATTTACTTTATAATACAACTTACCATCTGATCTCATTAAGAAATTGCACTGTCCCATTAACTGCTAGTGGAGGTACAAACTGTTTCACTACATGACGTTCATATCGATCTCTTTTATAAAGTCTGGCATGATAGCACACACTAACTGACAATATTAGTGAACGAGTTATTTCATTAACAGGAACCTCCCCCTATAAAAAGACATCAAAACAAGCATATTGCATAATTATATTTCATGGATTCGATTTCTGTAAAATTTAAAAAAAGTTTAGGCCACAAGGTTTCTTATTCTACAGTATTACCTACATGTACTTGTACATGTGTGTACACTACATTTAGTCTCTTGGTTTGCTTACTTCTTTATTTGCTTTTTGACAAACTCTCCTGTGAAACTGATCCTTCGAACAAAAGTAATCAAACACAATCATTGCCCTCTCAACATCCCTCAAGCTAACAAAGCCACACTCATCCTAAAAACAAAACATTTAAATTAAATTGAAGTTCATTAAAAGCAATTTAACTCATTACATTCATTTTCCTCATGTATGCCTGAGACCATGCCAATACATTAGCTACAGATTGGATGACATTAGCTTCATTCATCACTCCTGGTATCCTCTGGCATCTGTCCTTCACTATTTGTGCAGTATACTCTTTCTCAGTGTCATTACTTAGTTGTCCAAAGTCATATACCAGTGGCCTCATGCTTGGAGGTAAGTCCAATACTCTATAAACTAACTCTCGTAATGGAATCTTACCTAAATAGAGATTAAAATATTATATTATTAGCAAAGTGCACCAAAAGTGAGTTCAATAACTTCAGACAAAATAAAAGTATCAAAATGAAATAATTTTACCAAGTTTTTGTTGCGTGACTTCTACAAAGAATCCTAGACCAGCTGATTTAAGTTTATTTATCATCTCATCAGAGTGCCTATAGTATAATTATTATAACGTAAAATGTTCAGCAAAATGTTCAGCATTAAAACTAAGAATAAATGGCAGCAAGAATGACCAACAGCTATCATACCAAATATTCATAAACAACATGTATTTAAACACAAATTATAGTAATAACACTAACCTTTTATAAGGATTACAAGCAGCAATAAACTTTACATCTCCTTTAATTTGTCTCCCATTAATACGACGATCACACATCACTTCCTTAATCAATCCAATGGCATCACTTGTATTAGCTTCATCAAAGAACAATACAGTATTGATGCCATAAAGGGCTCTATTCTGAACTGCAATACTCTCAGCTTCTTTGACCTTCCTTACAACATCACTCTCAGTGGTACCACCATGAATCTATTAATAAACAAGAAAGAATGTATCATACTGTCATGACTAATGCATGCACATACACACATATAGACATCAATATCAAGCATCTATAAAACTGGTGATCATACTTTCATAATGAGCATGTTGTTCACATGCTGTCCGCCTTGTTTACAGCCTTGGGCAGCAAGGTCACACATAAACCGAATTAGCCTTGTCTTACCACAACCAGTCTCTCCCATTAGAATGACTGGTATATTACACCTGCATGTACAGAGAAAAGAGAGAGACTTGTAACATATGTGTACATATGGTAGCTTGAAGTCAAATGTGCCTTTAGCTAATACAAAAAAACAAATATTGCACATAGCTAAAATCAAATGCAGGATTGAAAAATTTTAGAAAAATCTTGATCACTCGACAAGGCCACAGATCACTCACATGAAAATGGTCAACTTTATCTTTAGCAAACAGACATTAATAAACTTTACAGTACGACTGACAAGATTCGACAATTGACAGATTTTATACATGTACAATAACTTCAATTACCTCAATCTCATATGTATTGCCATTATTTTGATGACATTATCAACTGTCAGTACATAAGTAGGGTCTGGATCACAGCTCCATTCAAGACCCATTACCATTCCAATCTTTGCTATCATGACATCTTTACCCCAGGACTGATAGTTCTCTGATAGGTTAACCATATTAGCTCTAAGGCCAGTGTGCAACTGTGGTGTCATAACTCCTGCCTCTATAACAGTATTCTTCAAAGGATCGTAGATATCACCATTATGAGAGACATTAAAACCAACAAATGTGATGCTCATACCATCTTCATTGAAGAACAAGTAAGGATGATAACTATTTAATATATACAAAATAATGACTTTGTTTTAATATTGCCTACCATTGTTCCCACTGTTTCCTCACATCAATCTGATAGTCTTTCAGTTGCCATTTATCATCTCTCGTTTCCTCATTCTCAGCAACAACTTCTCCTGTCAGAGATGAAGTGGCAAAATCCTAAAAAGTAAAATAACATTTACAACTATTAAAATAAATTGATAATAAGCATAATGAATGCATAACAACAAAGTAACTTAAAAATAAGTCTTACCTTAGACATTCTGATCATAAACTTCACCACAAAAGTCTTAAGTCCTGACATCACATCTCTTACAAAATCTTCGTTAGTGAAGATTGATTTCTCACATGATTGCAACTGAGTATTAAGAAAATCAATAAAATGCTTCAACTCAGACCAAGAAGGATTTTTCACACCACAGTACCTATATGTAAGTAAGATTTACATTAAATACATTACAAATGTACAATACGTAATACATCAACTGAAATTATCAAACATGCACTTACTTCAGAAACACTTTTAGACAGTCAAGATGATTCCCTTCAACTGTTGGTACGTAAGAAAAATTATCCAATACTACAGAATTCATGTGTCTCGTTAAGTACTGATATACACGCTGGAATGGTTCACTACAAAATTCTTTCTTGTCCATCATTTTAACATTGATTACTAAATGGTAAATAATGTATAAAGCTAAAGGGAGTATACATATAAATTTAATCATACTCTTTAGTCCTCTTTCCAAAATGTGCCAAATAATTCTTGGAGATATACATTCAATGGAAGGAAGAATGTCAAACAGTGCTAGGGTTGACTTAACAGTATCATTCTACACAAAAGAGAATACTTAAGTGAAATATTGTATATATATAGCATACAATACCTTAAACACTGTTGCTTCAATAGCATAAAGATGAGATGGATGACATCTCCAAATTCTACCTTGACTGTCAGAAAGAGCTTGAAGAATCAATAATGAAAAAAGGACAGAATCAACTTGACTTAAAACCTAACAGAAGATATACATGTACATGTGTACATGTATGTACAACATCAGATAATATTCAAAAATACACATACGTTAGGAGCTACATCAAGATGAAAGAGAATAGCCTGATTGCTGTCATGCTGTTCAAATGGTTGCTTCAGTGATTGTACTACACTATCAAAGGTGACCTTAGGGCCATGAACTGGTATCACAACATCACTAATATTATTTGAAGGTTTCTTTGCAGACAGCTCCTCCTTCATTCGCTGTATGTACAAGGACTTTCCCATTCCAGCTCTAGAAGACGTCACTACTCTTACATATGAACTATAAAATACAAAAATATATTTTTAATCCTTTATTTAAATGTAATCAAGTACATGTATCACAAACATGTACATTGTACATGTACATGCATATCTATTGCAGTACTTACCTCTTGGGGTCAACAGCAGAGGCTAATAATATATCATCAGAACAACTCTTAGGCCATTTAGTGAAGTGGTTCATTAGGTACTGAGAAAATTTATCTTTAGAAAGAACTTTGGAACAAGTTCGATTATACATTTGAAGTTTTGCAATAATATGAGACTTCTCCTGATCTTCATTGCTACAAACAATTACTAACTTGTAACCTAAAATACATAATAGTACATTAAATGTATGAACATGTACATGAACCATTCAGCAAACTAGTAAAAAATGTCACTTAAAGTTACTATATAAAGGCTGTGATAGTTTGTATTAAAAGTAACAGTAATCATAGTCTTGCCTATGGTGGTCGGGACAACCACCTCAAAAAATGAACCAACCAGTTCATCACTTAGACCAACCATCCAATTAATACTAATAACCATGTATACTAGATTTCAGTGAAGCTTTTTTAAATGTAAAGACACAATAAATACATACATATCAAAGATTTACCAGTTCTTCCCTGAGAGTACTGTGTCAGTGATCTAAGAGCAGTATCACACACTTGATAAGACAGTAACTGTGCATGAACTAAACAAAATATCCTCAAGTGGTTTGGATCTTCCACAGCTCTCCTCCACAACAAAGTTACTTCTTCAGCTGTTGTGTTTTCAGTACAAATAAGAACCTCTTCGTATGTTGGTAAAGGAAGCTCCTCATTCTTCATGTAAAGCATAAGAACGGTCTTTAAAACTTCATCTAATAAGAAAATAAAACTTTTACTTGAGAAATTGAGTGTACATACACTGTATACACAAGTGCAGTAGATGCAGCACAAACCTGGAGGAACTATGAGTAAATTAGGTTCTCCTTGCTTTAAAGTTTCACCAAAATTTCTTTCAGAAACAATTGGAGCTGTGCGTAAAACAGTACTAAAATGGCAAAGTTATCAAATTTGACACATACCTATGCATTTGGTGCTTAAATGATTCAGTAACTGTGCTAACTCCTTCAGCGAGAGGTAAGGCTTAGTTGTTGAAACATTTGATTCAATTTGAAGTTCAGTCACACTATGATATAAAAAATAAATACACAGCCACATAACAAGATAAAATTTAATGCATGCAGAGATGTTTGGATAAAAAATGTGTGTTCATTATGTTATACACATGGTATCAAGAATAGGCACTTCCTTACCCAGTATGACCATCTAATGCTCCAGTATATCTTTCATCAAAATACCAGTAGTCATCCTCCACTTCACCTCTTTGATTTGTCTCTTCCAACTGGTCAATGAATTCCATTGCTTCTTGTGTGCTGCTAGGATTCTGATCCAATGCAGTGTATGACTGCTCCAGTGAGTAACCAGCTAATAATAACTGCTGCACAATGGGATGGTTTTCATTAACAGCAACCCTTCCTTCTATTGGTCTACCATCACTATCACCTACATGTACTTCTTGATTGTCCCATTCTTCTTCTAATGGCCAGTAGCTTTCTTTATTCTCTCCTTCATCAATGAAATCAAACTCATCTTGATGCTGACTGCACCATTTCTCTACCTCTTCCTCGATCTCTGGCTCTGCTGATCGCTCAAAAGCAAGCAAAATGAGTTTATTATGAAATCCATATGACATTATCAAATTATCAAGAATCATCCTCTGCTTGATAGTCAAATCATTCTCTCCTAATTTAGGCTGAGGAGCAGATATAGGGCTCTGCCTGATGGTGGCAATTGGTGTCACTCCATTGTCTTCTTCTATGCTGGATATTTCTTCCATGTGTTGTGGCACAAGATTGCTAGCAGGGATCATCTCCTTATCTTCATCCTGACCATCAGTGTCTCTAATATGAGATATCACTTGTTCCTGCGTTATGTCTCTTGACAGACACTGTAATAAGCTTAACACATCAGGTCTGAGGTCACTGTTATAGTCAGGATTAACGTAAAGAGAGAGTTCTTTTCTTAGGAGTAGAAGCTGTTGTGTTGTGTAATAGTTTAAGCTATAAAAGTGTTCACGAGCCTTGCCTACTTTCTTCTTCCATTCATCAAGATCATTGATCATTCCTTTAAGGACGTTCATTAGTTTGTCAACAAGGTCTGTCTCATTACATGGAAGCTTTAAGACCCATCTCAAGTATTTGCTGTGTCCATACTGTTGTAACTGAATTAATACCTCAGCTATATGACAAACACTGTTAAATACCTACACACATAAATACAAATAAAATGTGTGTAATAGGCAGAGTTTAGCTTACATGTATATGTACATGTACATGTACTTATCAACAGCATCATTGATATACATGTACATGTATATTAGTACAAATTACAATATTAACTGTTATTGCTCAAGTTTTAAATGCCATATTGCTCAAAAAATTACAAAAAAGAACGACTAACTTTGAGAAAATGATCCACATCATTTTTTTCCTCAGATTTCCTTCCTGTTATCAGTACAAGTTTACTCTCCAAATCCCTCAGTTCATCCATAGTGTACTTGTATCTTGCTAGTGACTTGTGCTCTTGCTTTAGATCCATCTTGATCACTTCTGATGCTTTAGAGTAAGTCGCTTCAGATGATGAACCAACAGTATAATAACCATATCTCTTTATATTGTACATTTGACCAAATGATGACTTCTCAACAGAGCCTTGTGTTTCCTTCACTGACTTGTACCACTCAATCTGTTTGCTGCATTCAATCTACATGTATAACAATTAATAACATCTACATGTACATACACGGTAAACAGGAAGTATGTTGTGCTTAATAAAACCATTCCCTAGCTATAATATTTTACTCAGTAGTTGCAAATTTTGGTATTAAAAAGATTGTTAATACTTTATTATTTCAGAATTCTTGCTGATTCTTACTTAAAATTATTGGTAAGCTACTTTTTGCATAAATTACTTATTTAAAATTACTTACAAGCTTTTCAGGCAGAGAAGGATCATGTGACAAAGAGTCCCACAATGACTTACAGCGTCCCACCAGTTCCATACAACCAGTCGTTAATGGCAACCGATATATAAGCTTTGCAAATCCACTGCCAACTGTACGAAGATTAGAGAGTTTATCACGAGTTAGATCATCCTCTCCACCAGCAGCAGTAGCAAGAGCAATAGTAACAAAATGTTGCAGATCATGCACATCTACACATCAAAAATGAAGTTATGAGTTGAGTGGGCATAAGTAACAGACAGTGCTTAAATAGATGTGTGGCCTATCTCATTGGACAATGGACACTTGTAGTTTATCTGTATATACACTAGGCCTATTAGCAAGTTTAAATCAGGCACAATGCATTTTGGACACATTCATAATAAAGCTTTATCATAGAGCTACTGTTGGCCTACTGGAAGCCATTGAGAGCTACTTTCAATAAGAATTAAAACTATCAAAAGCAGATCATTAGTAACAGATCATATACAATGAACAGTCTACATGTATAGACCATGACAACCAGTACATAACCATATTACATTTACATGTACATGTACATGTAACAAAGGAATCATTAACTTGCCAGTGGTTTCTACTTTGATCCATTGCACTAGCTTTTGACACTCAGTGAATGCCCTCAAACACTCCAACTTCCTTAGATCAGAACTGATGCCATGCAAGAACTCTCCGGTCTTAGCTAAATTATCATCAATGTACTGAAGAGTTTGACCATGTATTGATGCTTTGAACTACATACATATATACATGTAAAAGAAAATGAGAAAGGGATTAACTTCATAATTGGCTTACATTATCAGCTAATTCTTCCACAACTTTAAAGTCCCCTTTTAAAGAAAGGACTGTCCTTAACTTAAGAAATATCTTAGCAGCAGCAGCTTGCTTAAGAAGTGAAAAGTATTCCAATATTCTTTGAATGCAATTTTCAATCCAAGATGAGTTACTGGTCAGTCCCTTACATTTACTGATTCCTTCTTCCAATGCCTTAAACTCTGTTTCTAATCTATTCCTGTTAGCTGAATGATCAGTAAGGAGTTGATCAACTAAAACTAGTGGTATAGATCTATCCTTCAGGCTATCAAGATACTGAGAGGTTTTATCAAATACAACCTTCCAAATATTATCAGTAACATCCTGAAATTTTAGTGCTCCTTTTTCTTTAAGTTCAGCTACTCGAGACTGCCAGAACTTTCCAAATGTTTTGGTCGGATGACTTTTCACTAAAAGTGTAAAGTGTGGCAGGATATGAAAGAGTGAAGCAGCACATTGAAAGTGATTATAAACTATTGTATTGCCTTCCAAATGACAAAGTGAGGATATTGGTGACATTGATACATCCATAGTCAAGTCTTTATCAAGAATCGATAGATCTACAAAAATACACATATACATGACTACATGTACAGGCAAACATACAATGTACATGTATAAACACGTACATGTACATGCATTGTGAATGCTTGGCAATGCAAAATTGAAACAAAAGAAAAAATATTACACTAGCAAAATTAAATAAAAACTATTAAACAGCACCATACACATGTGTAAATGTACTTTACAGCACCATACATGTGTGTATTTTACAAACTGACCTGGGATTACAAGTTCAGTGGCACTGAGTTGCTGATAAACTGTAGATAATTGTGCCTTCAACTCCTTAAAACATTCCCACTGATGCAAATGTCCATTTAACTTAACAATGACATCATCAACTGAAAAATTAGAAAGAGGCTTGACTGCATCACATAACTTCATTAATTCAGGTTTTTTTCTCTGGAGCTTGCAGAGGACATTAACAGCCACAGTTCCATCAATAACACTCAAGCAAACACTAGAAAATATTTCCACTGCCACATTACATATCTCTAGATCTCTGCCTGACAGTCCACGATCATTTGCTAGTAAAGCACGTTGCTGTTTCACTAATAATAATAATAACAATAATAATAATAATAATAAATTAACGGTCTTTAATTTCATTTAGTGACTCACCAAATATCTTGAAAAAGAAGGGCCAGGCTTCCCAACCTAAAACATCATCAATAGAAAAATCCTTTTTAGAATAGCGTCTTGTCAAGGTGTTGTCAAAGAGATGTTCAGCATTCTCTGACATCATTAGCTTCCTCAAACACTCTGAAGAATGTTCATCTTCCTAAAGGAGTACATGTACATCTTCACTAAATGCATTATCACCAGTATGTGATAATAAAGAAACACTAATTAATTTCAAACACTATGATTTGTTATGCATTACTGTTAAAAAGTGGACCAGATGGTAAATATACAACACCAAAATTTCCCACAAAGTATGCTAAGTGAACGAGTTAAACAGCTGACAAACACTACATGTACATGTACAATAGTAACATGGCTTTTAAAGCAACTTTAAAAATTAATAAAAAATCGAATTTTGATCAAAATCAGCTTCAATTTCTATGCAACATAAGTACATGTACAGTATGTGTATTAGAAAGATGCTAAAAGGAGAATTTTCTTCTAGTCATTTTTGACAAAATTTGATATGACCAAAAATTGGGCCTACAACCAAAGGCTATAGCTTTTAGACATCGGCCCAATTTTCTAGCAACTTTAAAAATTAAAAAATTGATTGAAATCAGCTCAAAGTTGATACTCAACGTAAGAACATGTATATGTATCAGAACAAATTATAAAAATGGAGACTTTTCTCCTATTTGCCTTTGGTCATTGGTCCAATTTTTGAGCAACTTCAAAAATTTCTAAAAATACAATTTTGAACGAATCAGCTCAAATTTTCTACACAACATATTAACATGTACATGCATACATGTATGTATCAGAAAAATAAAAATGGGGTATTCTCTCCTTGCGATTTTTGTCAAAATACCCTGTACTACAGAGTAAGTCTTTGGCTCAGTTTTTACAAGAGCCCTATCACTATGCCAAAATTCCGTAGAAAACCACGTTTAAGTATAAGTACATGTACATGCACGTGACTAAGATGAATCAAGCAGTCCATACAAAATACATGTATGTACAATTGTACATATACTACATGTACTGTAAATAAAGGTGCATGTATCATTACTAACTGAGTAAATTAGCTCATCCATACTAGAGGTGACATTTTCCAGTACCAAGCTCAATATTGTATCACAAACTTTCTTAGTCTCAGCCAGATGAAGGACATCTGGTTTACATAAAAGAGGAACCTGTTAAAAAGGAAGTGATAAAATCATTATTAATAATAAAATTTTTTTTACTTTAGATAATCTTGACCTCATGATTGATATTATGACAGGTTCCCATTTTTCTTTTATTTTACAAGGACAAGGAACAGAAAAGATATGGTTCCATACCTGGCAAAGAACAAAATTATTTGTACACAAGCAAATTTATATTTATTAGGTGCATGTGCAAACAACAGACAATTTTTAACATTTCAATCATTTATAATTAATTTGACTGTATATTCATGTTGTGTATACCATTCTTGCCACATAACAATGGAAACATATGCATGTATTTTCTAATAATGAAGTTGCAAAACATTTATACAGTATTCAACTTACATCAAGTTCTTCCTTTGGTTTTTTAAGACTACTGTTGCCCATAAAAGAGGTATTAATTTCATTTCCAAACATACTACCACCAATAGTTCCCTTGATCCAGGCTTTAATAATCTCATTTTGTTTCTCAAATGTTTTAGATAATAAGCTTGATGCATCATCTGATGATGTATCCATGTGGTTTGATAGTGTTTTCAGAACAAGAGACAGCAGTGAAGTAAATACTGAGACATGAGGCTCTGTGAGTTTATTTAACTTTTGTCTCAAGCTCAGAACTTCAGTAACATAAACAGCAGCATCCAACAATTGCTTTGTCTCTTCCTCTGGTCTATAATAATAATATACAAGTATAAACAAATTGGAACACAGTATGGGATACTTTTAAGCTAGGTTTACAATTACATTCGACAAAACGATCAAAATTATGTCGGTGTTGACGTAAGAATGCTTTGAAGTTGATGCAAGATTGGCCAAAATTTAATCTTGCGTTCAATTGCGTTGTATTTCATATGCAATTGTAAACCAGGCTTTAGTTAATATACTGCATGTATGTATCTTTAAATACATGCAATACAGTACATTCTCACCTCTTGTCATCAGGTTCATCAATTCTAGAATGAATTGTAGTTAAACAAGATTGCAAATCTTTAAGCTGCACAAAAATTAGAAAAAAATTAAAAATTGTAAATCTGTTAATAATTGAAGTAGACACAAACTAAATGCAAAAGTGGACAAAATGTGAAAAGTTAAGTCTTATAATAACAATTATTCCATTTAACACACATACTATGTAACTAACTACAAATAATCCTCACATCCGTTCCTTTTGGTGAATCACACAGATGTCCTAGTCTTGCTATACAATAGAACAGTGGTAGAGTGTCAAACATTGACTTGTACAAAGGGACAGGGATCATGAATATGAATGAAGGGAGAAGGAGAGGGTCAATAATGAAAAGTGCTTCCAGATCAACATAGAATTTCTTAAAATTTCTAAAATAAAATATGGTCAATTATGAGTTCATTATGATAATAATAACGTACGTATTTGATTGTTTGACAATAGTGGTAATATCCTTGAATAAACTGTTCTGAGATCCTGCAGATTGAGCAGGCCATGTTATAAGCCTTGGGTTCTTTTGAGGGCTTCCAAAAGGTATACAGTGTCCATCAATAAAATGGTAAAGTGCAACAAGACTGAAGAGTAAATCCAAATGATCATGATGTGATTTAAAAGCAGGAATGCAATGCTTCAATCCTCTAAGAAACTTTAACCTACATGTACATGTGTATGTAACAATTATTACAAAAGTCATTGCTATTATTACTAACTTCAACTCTTCATTTTGCGAAAAATACTCTAGAAATGCTTCTAGTCCTTTACATTCCTTTAGCTCCAAATCAGGCACAATTTTGAAATACTGCAATAAAGCAATGACGACATCATTTGACAAATTAAAGAGCATCAAATCATCTAAGGAGACTACAACAATCATGGCCACTGTCATTTGTCTGCTTAAACTACTAGTGCCTTCTTCAGAACCAACAGGAGCCATACTTTTCATAAAGTCAATAAGCAAATCTCCCAAACCCTAATAATTCATCATAAAAGAGACAATTTTCAATATTAAGACTTACAACAGTTAAATTTAAACATTGCGGAAACCTAGTTCCAGTATAAATACGTTGAAAGGAAAGGCAGTTATAAACGCTTGCTATATCATGAGCAATAACCAGTGGATTACTAATAGAACCTGACTTGAGTCTATCAAGATGATCAGATAAGTAAAGTTTAAAACACACCACTCCAATCTCATCCAATGATGGCAACCTAACACCTGTATCAGCACCACTAGCTTCAGACTTGCCAGACAAAAAAATTGTAGAAATCGAGTTGATGATAGTTGTAAAGAACCCTTTCTTTTCTTGTGATGACTCAGTAAGTGATGGAGGATATATTAGAGTATCATACTGATGGTTAGGTTTATCTACAGTATAAAATCAAAAATTAAAATTAATGTCACTACAACATGTGGGGTCAAAGAGGTTACAAAACATTATTACACAATGATTAGTTGTTAGCATTCTAAGACACTGCAATGATCTTCAGAATATCAAAAAAGTTAAAAATTTGACAAACAAAAATGCTTCTAGCCACGGACAAGTTACAGGTGCCTGAAAATCAGCAAAGTTACTGTACAGCGGAAAATTTTCGTGGCCCAAAAATTTCGCAGATCCATTCAAAAATCAATTTCGTGACTTTAATTTTCATGGTTTTCTACTTTTCGACCATTTTGAACCGTATTGAATCAATTTTCACAGATTTTATTTTCGTGAATTTTGAAAAAATGCAAAATCCACAAAAATTTTGGGCCACAAAAATTTTTCGCTGTACGGTAGACAAAAAATTCAAATGAGTAATTTTATTAATAATCCAATTGTTACACCATTCAACATCAAGTACATGTAATGTATAGTCATCAATGAACTTACTTCGTTCACGAGTAGTCAGATACCTATTAGCAATAGCCCCTGGTATATTATATATATATTCATATTGAGCATCTTTAGAACCATGCAAAGTCTTGGGAGTGTAGACACAATATTTGTATGGTACACCACCACTCGATAGAACAAGAGACTTCATTTTGACTTCAAGTCTAAATTTAACTATTTCATCTGTAGAACTGGAATTAAAAAAAGAACAAAAAGGTAGTAAAAGTCAACACACAATAGTCAACTAAACTAAATAAAAACAATTTAGCTAAAGCATGCAATTACAAAGATAAATATACATGTACATGTACCGTAAATGTTTAAATAAAGGCCGGGCTTGAATAAACACCTGGTACTAAGAATTTCCAAGTATAGATACGCATATTTTACTCAATATAAGTACCACAATCTTTAGAGTTTCCCAAATGGCCTAACTGGTTAAACTGAGTGCATTGAATTTGGAGTTCTGAGTTCAAATCTCAGTTTTTATTTTTCTTTTCTTATTTCATGCAATTTTTTTGTCCTGGAAAGAAATAAACGCCCGGGCTTTTATTTGAACATTTACAGTACATGTCTGTTAAATTAGGAGAGGCATTAAAATTACGGTAATTGGCAGATTTTAATTGGAGAATTTGCGATTTGATTTAAAATTGCATGTTTCATGTTGGTAAATGGTTATAAAATGCCACATTTGCCAAAATTTCCCCCTATACAAAAGATCATTGTATAAGGCTGGACTTAAATTGTTTTAATATTATATTGCAGGCATACATAAACAATGTTCAAGTTACATGCACATTTTGAACCAGATCTGGCGTATTGCATTTCTTCTAACTAAGAATCCTCTCTATACCTTCTAAAAATGGACATTGCACGAGTGTACATTATTTCTATTTTATTGAGGCTCAGAACTAAGTCAAGCAGATATGAATGATTGTCAGTTTGCGTCATTTGACTTTAGTTGTCATTTCAATGTCTTAATTTCTAATTTTCGAGTACATGTGTATATAACATTAAAAAAATTCAACCAACATATCACATTGTGGGTAAAAAGTAAAAACACATGATACTGCACGTACATTCTTTTGCAAAAACATGAGTACATGTACATGTACATGTATCAGCATACCTGGATATTTTCTGCATAGGTCCAACATCACATTGCCATTCACCAAGGTGAGGGCTTCCAAACCTTAAGTAGACTGAAGATGAAGCATCAAATTCCCATAAAGCAGTTGGTAGAAGTGCGTGAAATATAATGGTTGTCATTTCATGATCCTTGCCTTTTAGACCTTGTGGAGGATCTTTCCAAGGAGATGGTCTGTAACAAATAATAACACAATAATCAATAATACTGTATAGCTTTTCGTCAGTCAAAAATTTTGTCAACTTGTTAAAATTATAGTTTTCTTCATTAAAGTTAATGTCATTCTATTATAATCCCACATACATGTACAACCTACGTGGAGCAAAATTTTCGTCATTAAAAATTTTCTCAACAAATGCTCAGATGAATTTGACAAATTTTTTGACAGACAAAATTTTGAGCGACATGTACAGCACATGAATATTGTAGTAGTAATTACTTATTGATTTTCTTTCCTTTCTGCTTCCTCTTTTTTGCTTTCCTGCTAGATTCATCAACTCCATATGGTACTAAACTCTAAAATAATGACAATCATAAACAAATTATTGCAACCAACAAGAGCCTCACCTTTTGCTTAGGATCACTTGCTCCTATGTCACTATCAGCCTCACTGCCCTCAGATTCACTTTCATTATCATCACCTAAATGTTCACGTACTTCTGCACCAGTCATCCGTCTAAATAATATTAAGAACATGCAAATGTAACAGATGTATAGTACTAAAAACCTATATACATGTATATGTGTAATAGCCACATAGTGATTAATGTACACAAAGTATGCTATTTTATAGTGCATCAACTACATGTAATTTACTCAGTAAACTAACACAAGTACATGCACAAGTAGTACTTGTATCATTATACACACTAGCACCCATAAATGTACATTGTACATTAAATCAGTATACATGTACCGTAAATCCTTAAATAGAAGCCACATTTGAATAAATGCCGGGGTAGCAATACAATTTAAATACGCAACACTCACCCAGGAGTGACTCAGTAGTCTAGTGGATAATGCCCGAAGTTCCAGAAGTCAAAAGCATGAGCTCACAGGTTCAAACCCCACTCTGGGCCTAAGTTTTTTTAATTTTTTATATAATTTTTCGAGGTTCAAATACCATTTTAGGAAATAGACGCCCGGGCTTTTATTTAAGGAAATATGGTATATGTATATGTATACATGCTAAATTTAATACATAATACAAACTATAATATAGCTACAAGCTTTTTAAGAAAATTATATTTTTGTAATTTTGAGGGGAGCAAGTTTTAATGCATATGCAGTTATGCACATATTAAAGGTGAGGTCTCTATTATATCAATTGTATGTGTGAGCAGTTTACTCATAGGATTAAAAAATGTGAAATTAAAATATCCCACAAAATTGGTAACCTCCAAACCTTATACATGTACATACATGTATGTACATAGATATCACACATGAATACACACAAGCATGTCATACCCTTATTAGCCCTTGCACAAGTACATGTACATGTAATATGTAGATATGACACGAATGGATATGCATTGTTGACATCAACTTAGCTCTGTTTCATGCATTATATGTACATGTAAATACAAATACAGATGTGTAAAAGTACCTCTCGTGTTTCTTCAAAGCAGATCTGGTAACAGTAGTGTGCTCTAAGTGGGGAAAAATGCTGTCGTCCTCCGACAGCTTTCGTTTTCTCTGAGTTTGAGACATAAATCCTGGATGGATATTCGACTGATGTGCCTCTGGACCAAATAGTTGATCATCGGGTAGATTGATCACATTGCCTGGACCACTTGATAATTGATCACCAAAATGTTCAAATGCCTCATCCTCAGAGCCAACAGTTTTTTTCTTTTTTTCTAACGGAGGAGAATCCCTTTCAACCATCATACGCTTGGCACTAGTTCTCCCTTCATTGAGATTGGTACAAGGAACTGTATATAATTCAGTAGCACTAGATGAAATTTCATGTATATCTGGATTCTCTGGTTGAATATGAGACACTTGATGTATTCTAGCTCTGGCATCATCGTGCTCTGTGAATTCCTCTTGTTCAGACATTACCCTAAGGAACCATTATTAACTATTCAGTACAAATAAGAGGATTTATATTAGTACAGCAAAAGAAATATGCATTATATTGGCTGCTTATTTGTGATCATTTAAATTCATAATGTTAACGATTGGTACTTCTAATTTGGCAGCTAATCATAGGTGCCACAGAAACTTTATTGGTATCAAATAGATAATGTGTGGTAAACAGTATAACTAATATAGGGCCCAATTAATTAGTTAAAAGGGTGTCTAAGTGTTACAATAGCAGCTACATGTATAAGAGCGTTTGTTAAAATTTACAATACTTGTTTGCCAGAGAGCTTAAAATGTAATAAAAATATGTCACAAAAGTCTCTAAAGACAAACTCCATTGCTTTGTAACAAACTCGGAAGTCATGTATAAAGATAAATACCATATAGTCAAAGCTGGGTTCCAAATACATGTATTTGGCATTGCGTTGCAACTGGAAGTACTGTATAATAATGCAATGATAAATGCAAGAATAGAGCAGAGTTTTTTATTGTGTTTACCCATTGTGTTATACAGCACCTTTGGTCGCTATGCAATTAAGCCATCAGTGGATTAAATTTTTTGGTAAATTGGGCAATAAACATGTCAGTTCTATTGGTCAAATATTTTTTTCATTTCACGAGGTAATCTGCACATGATCAAAATTTAATCCCCAAACTTTTAATAAACTTTTTAACTTCACAAAACTCTAGCTTTGCGTTTTCAAATTTTTGCACTAGCAAACTTTGTTCTCACTAAAATACTTACACCACCATGTTCCTCTCTGTATATATATCCCATCAACTCTATTTATGGTATGTCAACCCCCTTGAGCAAAACAACAACTACACTACACATAATGGCTGGACAACACTATAAATAACTAGATCATTCATATGTGAAATAGGTGTAGGCTTCCAGAGACATAAAACTTACGCTTTTACCTCTAAATATCAGCCCGTTCTAACTTCTAAGTTATTTCTCTACAGAGTTTCGACCATCACACCCACGTGGTAAATTTAAAATTCAAGAGTCAGCAATGATTACATCATCATTACATCATTTCTTTGCACATTGCAGGTTTCCATATCAATTTTGAATAATAAGCAAATTCAAACAAAAAAAATTATAAAATGTAAATACAATCTTCACAGGGATCAACAATGTATAAAAACCCATTACTTTTATTAACAATAATTCTGCTAGTACAACCATAATCAGGACATCCTTTAGACCACTCAAATTCTGCCAGAAATTTCATTGTGCCTTTATGACAATTAATCAGTGCCAAATTATGATTATGTGTCACCCCAAGCACAATAGTAAAATCAAAGAAACTCGGAATTGGTTGTTTTTGCTGCAAGACATAAAGAATATCCTGACCATCAAATGATAAGAAATAAGGCATATTAAGGGATAAAGAGGCAATGTGCTCGTAATCAGGATTAAATTTTTGTACTCTTCCTAACATAGGGTCTGACACATACAAAAACCCTTCAGAGTCAATTGCAATATCAAAAGGAGTGCTAAACTCTCCAAGATCTTTACCTCTGCTTCCAAAAGTAGTACAATAAGTAAGATCTTCATGAAGTACATGCACACGCGAGTTACCTCTGTCAGTAATGAACACTTTGCCATCTTTGGGATGAACAGCAACGGAGTATGGAAGATCAAATTGAAGTGGACCACTGCCATATGATCCAATGATTTGGCACTGACCGTTCTCAGAAAATTGCATAAGACAATTCTTTTTACTATCAACAGCAAGAATATCACCATTTCTCATAATAGCTATACCAGAATAAATCCCAGGAAGTTGCCCCTCACCATAAATCTTTATTACTTCATTAGCCTCATTCAACTGGACAATATTACACGGCTTTCGTTCAGCTACAATAAGTGTGCCATCTTCCTTCAAACAGACACCACAAGGAATATGGAACTTGCCAATAGACTTTACTTGACGACTCATAATACCCAATTGACATGATGTTACTACACGAGTAATGAATGGGCTACCAGGAACATGAACATTGCCAATTAAACATTTCACAGTATATGGTCCAGCGACAGTAGGAGTCCAAGAAACTTTGTAATGATTTTCTTCTTTGTCTAATGAAGCAATAAAATCTATAGTAGGTTCGATGGAGGAGCTGATATTAATGGTATAATTGGTAGGAAGGCTGACGTATTGGCCATCAATGCCTTTAACATGAAGGAAGAATGAAGTAGGCTCGCCTACCTTGCCTACAAACCTCCTGTAGCCTGAGATATAGCAATCATCAAAAACCACTTGACACGTATTGCCAATGTTCGTACATTTATTGCCAGATAAATTGAAGAAGATGGCACTCTCCTTTCTTTCATAAGCTGAATTATCAATATGCATAATGAGTGCATTCATGTGAAGTAATAGTTGTCTCCTTACAAATAAAATTTGCTCTGCTTTTTCACTTTTTAATGTATTTTCCACGTATTCACAAGAGCTTTGAAATTGTGCCAACATTGTATTCAAGGTGTCTCTTTTTTCTTCTTGCTTGCCGAGGCGTTGTTCAACATGTGCATCAACTTCACTTGAAAGGCGATTCTTCTCTCTCATTACATCATCACTTAACTCATCAAACTGACCAATTTCTTTTTTAACTTCCAATGCTTGCAATTTAACTCGTTCTACTAATAAATCAGACTGAACGATGGCATCCTTTATCACTTCGATATGTTCCTTTACCAAATCAAATTTAGCCTCAACTTCATTCCTCACCTGCTCATAGAACAAATCAGCAGTATCACAGTGGTGCTCTTTATGGCCCCTCACAGCACAAACACAACAAATGACCTCATCCTCAGTCTTACAATAGAAATCTCTAGCTCTGTTGTGAAGAGGACATAACGGGACCTCACCTTTCTCTGCCACTGGAGTATTGAGGGCATTATAAAGATCCAGGAGTGTGTTAATGTGAAAGGCTTTAGGAAGAGCAGCTACTCCCTCTGGGGGTAAGGAAACAGTTGTCCTACAGGTTGGACACTTAAGAGTGGTAGTCCCGTTGTCATCTCTAGTTGTAGGAAGCTTGCTTATGCAGGTTTGGCAGAAGCTGTGAAGACATGAAAGCCCTTTTGCCTCTTGATATTTTTCTAGACACACGGGACACTTCACTTGTTCCTCTAATGCCTCCATTGTCGGTCCAGCCCCTTTACGCATTAGAGCGTTAAACAAAAAACAATAATGTAGATATACATGTAGAAACTAAAAACATAGATATAGAAACTATTATTGTTATTATTGCTGCTGATACAAAAAATTAGTTAAAATTTTTGTCAATATTTTGTATGACAATTTTCATTGTTGGCCTCTTAGTTGGTTCTTCCTCTATGCACTTAATTATGAGATCATACATTAATGTTGATACAGAACTTTTCACTTGCTCGACTAAGTCATTGAAACTCTCAGAGCACGGAAATTGGCAATTAATTACTTCACAAAGCAGGACACCATAACTGAAGACATCCATTTTTGAAGTCAACAGTTTCTTTTGAATGTTAATGATACTCTGCAATGATTCTGGTGCACTGTACACATATGCTCCAGCAGCTTTTGTAAATGCTGACCGTGCTATTTTTGCAGACCCAAAATCAGATATTTTTGTCTTCCATTTCCCAGGTCCTTTAGATTCGAGGAGTACATTAGCACTGCTGACATCACGATGAATAATAGGATCAGGTAGACAGTGTAAGTAGTTCAAGCCTACAGCTACGTCACGCATTATGGAGAAAATTATTTGCCTGCATTGTGGGTCAGGAGTCAATTCCTTAGTCTCATAAGCTTTACGTAATGAGACATCCATAATCTCGGTGATTATCATAGGATTGCCTGAAGGGTGATCAAATATGGCTCCTATAAACTGAAGCAGGTTAGGATGACGTAATTGTGCCATGGTATTGATTTCACGATGAATGAGCTCTAAGTTAATGTCACTCACAATAACATCATGTAATTTTTTAACGGCAACCCTTTGCTCACAAAATATTCCTATTACAACTTCACCCCAGCCTCCTTTCCCCAATAATTCATCTGTTATTGCAACATCTTTGTGACTAAATTTCCAACTTTCATTGACTGCTGCTATATTTTCCCTAAGCACTTTAACTTCATCTTGCTTCATTGACAATGCATTTTCCTTCTCTATTAAAGTTTCTTTTAATTGCAAACAAGCAGATTGTACATCGTCTTTCTCACATTCAAGATCCTTGTATTGCTGCTCTAATAGAAGGATTTCATCTTTTTTATCACAAAGATCAGAATTTAGAGCATCATTAGTCAATAAAATTCGATCATGGTCAGCCTTTAACTCTTCAAACTCACGTAAAAGACTATCATAACATTGCTGCACTAAATTCATCTCATTAATTTTCTGGTCATATGTGGCTTTTAATAAAAGAAATGCTTCATCTTTTTCTTGTGACAATTTGGCAAATTCATCTTCAGCAGATGTAAGAGCATTTGCCAGTCGGCTGGCCTCATTTTGTTGAACTTCAAGTTTATCTAATAGTTGTAAATGACTTTGAGAGAGATCACTGAAGCTTGAATTAAGCCAATCATTATCATTTTGTATTCTCTGAAGTGTAGCTATTGTCTCAGACAGTGAATAATGTCTCTCTTTACCTTTTTCTTCCAACAGTTTTTGTATACTTTCCTTATTGAGCATAGTATTGGTATGGCTATAGCAGCTATTGTTTGATGCCGAATACACCAAAACATGAGAATCTTTCAAAAAGCATTGGGCATGAGGTGGCATACTATTAGTTGAAAACGTTTCAGTATTATAAATCCAGTCATCAAGGTCTTGAGAAACATCAGTAACTTCAGGAAGGTAGAACAAGTGATCTGTATAAAAACAAAACAGAAATATGCATGCAATGTTGAAACTTTAAAACTTGTGCAATATATTTCAAGCTTCAAATTTAATGCTATCATTACTGCATGTTTGCTCTTACATCACAACTGAGTCTGACATTAGTATGCTAATATTTGATGGCTTACAATAATTTTTACAACATGCAACAACTGCTGTTACAGCTATAATAGAAAAAGCTATGAATATAGCTTTCATCATAATTGCTTCACTTGAGCCCAATTAACATACACGTACAATGATACAAAAGTGTTTCTTTAAGTTAACAAAATTACATTTTACAATTTTCTAACTACACAGTCACATTTTTAGTATTTAAAAATGCTTTGTAAATTATTAAAATATATATGAGACTCACAAAATTATTTGTCACAAAACAGCCAAACTGTAAGTATACACTACAAATTATTATTTTAGTGTAAGATGAAATTTACTAGAAGAATGCAAAACATTAAGGGCCATTACAAAACATTAAACATTAAACATTCCAAAACATTAAAACAAAACATTAAACATTACAAAACGTGTGGCCCTAGCCACACAATCATCATAAAGATTAGGTTATAATAGTTAGACGAATGGTCTGTTTGTACATGCAGACGCACTTAATCATTTAAGGGTCTTGCCCAAAGTAAGGTATTATAATTGTTGTAATAGTTGGCACATTACAAAATATTTGATAAAGTATACAAATGCAAAGCAGATTTAATTCTCATAGCATGCAATTGAGGTTTTTTTTCAAAAAATTTGGCATAGTGTTCTTGTCAGTGAATTTTTTATAAATTTTTAAAGTTGTTTGAAGTTGCTTCAAAGTTTAAAAAATAAAAGGTATTTTGTCAAAAAGAATTTTTAATTTTTATAATTTTTCAGATGCACATATACATTTCTTAATGTTGCTTAGCCTATTACAATAAAAATTGAATTTTTAATGAATTTCTGAAGTTGCTCAAAAATTGGGCCAAAGTGACTACTATATAGTATAGGGCTATTGGCCAAATTGCATCAAAAATGTCTCCATAATAATTCTTTATTTTTATAACTTTTCTGACACAAATTAATGTTCTTATGTTGTGTAGAAGTTTAAACTGATTTGATCAAAATTTAATTTTTTTACAATTCTTAAAAGTTGCTCCAAAATCTGGCCAAATTAGTCCCAACGAGATTTTTGGCTAAATTTCATGAAAAATGACAATTTTCCAATTTTTCTGATACATATACATGTACTTACTAGAAGTTCTGAGTTGATTTTGACCAAAATTGGATTTTTTAACGAACTTTAAAAGTTGCTCCAAAAGCCGTATGTGCATGGTGTCATGAAGTATGCTGTTTAGCTTATACTTAGTAGTAAAACCTGTTTGAAATGCTCATTAAAATCACAATTCCTTATCTCTACTCACATAGTAACTTGTTACTATAAGCCAATAAAAATAACTAACCATTAGTTGTAGTACTCATACTGTTATGATAGAGCCAGACTCTCTCTGATCTAGAATAACAGACATATTGTCCATTGACTTTTTCCCAGCACACCACAGAGACAAGTTCCAAATGAGTGTTGGATATTGAACTAGAGCAGCCTAAGCACATACATGTATGAACTATGACAGCATAAGTTACACATGTGGCTTACCATGCTCAACAAGACCTCTAATATCAATGCTTAATGAAGGAATAATCATTCTTTTTTTAGAATTTTCTATGCTTTGAGGTATCACTAAAATTAGTGTTGATGGCATCTGAAAATTATCATTATCAATAGTACTAAATTTTTTTGCACACTTACATTTATAAGCATTAGCTTCTGATCAGTAAAATATTTCTTTACAAGGCTTTCAGTGCTACATGGATCAGCGATTTCAGGACCTTTGATATCAAATTCAATAAAATATACCTCTTCTAATTTGTCAGAAGCTTTCCTATAAATCATAAAAATTAATCATTATCATTGTGAGACTGAATTACCTCATGCTAAGAAATGGTTTAATACAAAGTATTTTATCCAACAATAATCTTAATAAATTCACAGAGTCATCAAATGAAATAGTTATGTAATTTTCTGCACAAATTTTCTTTAGATGATCTTTAAAATCAACTATAGACTCTAGCCTAGTTACCCCATGCCTATAAAACATACACAAAAAGAATAAAGTTGTGTAATAGTACTTAAAGACACTCTCGTACCTTCTCAGTGGATTAATTATTCCTTTCAACAACAGTTCAATAGTGTCTTTGCTCATGACATCACTTAATTCTTCAAACAGAAACTTATCAAATGAATCATTAAGAGCAAATAAACCAAAAATCATTGAATCCAACAATGATGAACCAATATGTCCCTGAATGCCACTATTACTCTGTTCTGTGAATTTATCCATCAAATCTTGAACATCAACTGCTGTATAAGTATCTTCTTCTGAAGGAGTAATGCTATGCAACGCTATAGGATAATAGTGATGATGAGTAATTAACAATAAGTAGTAACATACGATTAGGTATAAAATCTTTATTCAAGCTCTCAACCAATAAAAGACAACTTGTAGGAACAAAACAAGCTCTGCCAGGAGGGCTACTAAAATATTTCTGATCTCTCCAAGTCCCATCATTGCATCCTTCAAGGGATTGATTCTAATATTAGTAGAGATAAAGATTATTAGCATGACAATAAAATTAATGCTTACTAATTCAATTCCGGCCATTACTTCAGTGGTATCAGGCAACTTGCCAATCCACATAACTTTACCTTGTAACATTAACGCTTCACTAGTACATGCCTGTGTAACTATATGAACTGGTAAAGTCACAAAGACTCCAACAGATATGGGGGAATATTCTTTAGAATCTTCACACGACGATTCTATAGGCTGAGTAAGAGTATCATTAGGTTGAGGGGTACTTTCATCCAGTGTGACTTCTTTTACTTTGGACATCTTCAGAGAATGAGCATGTAATAGTGCTGCCTTCTGGGTAAAATACTCTTCAATACTGAAACCAAAAACATTTGCCTCTGCTGTCATCTGCTGTAACAATTCTGTTTGCTGCTTGTACTCATCAGCATGAACGACAAGCTGTTCTGGAAGAAAAATTCGACTAGAAAATAAGCCAACTCTGAAAATCTCTTCCCGATAGCTACGAGCAACATTCAAGTATAATTCAGGAAAATCTCGGTCATGCTTAATCTTGGCATCCTATGAGTAAAACATTGAAGCATAAAATTGAATGGAATTAGCTTACTGTTTCGATTCCAACAGCAGATATTAATTTGTCAGAATATTCAGTGACACTGACACTGCCAGTCCATTTGACTTTACCCATGATGACCAATCCCGATACAGGCTGCAGTACTATATGATCGCCCTTGTTGAACTTAGATGAGGCATCGGCATATTTAGCTTGCCCAGATAAAAAGATACACAAACCAGAGTTTATAGGATACAGCAAGTGAAGAATATCACCACTAGAGATCTTGTGGTCTGCCAAAGTTGCATCATCAGCATAAATATGCTTGCCATTGAATATAAGACATTGCTTGTTGATTGGTATACCTTCCTTTGCTACTATCATAGCTTTGACATGAGCTATAGTATCAGTAGACTTTACTATCAATTTAATATGATCTTTTCCACTGTAGATAGGAAGTGTTTTAATGCTAATTTGAAATGAAATCGCCCCTTTTATTGTGAACAGAATAACAGAGCCGTCTTCAATTTTGCAATCTGATAAAGTAGACAAATCATCATTTAATTCTTTGCCTTTAAAAATAAGACACTGCTGGTTAAGAGGGACCCCATTCCTTTCTTCAATTGATTGTTTGATAGTTTCAATGGTGTCTGCTACTAGATTCACGTCAGTAGAAAATATTTCTCCAGTCACAAAACGAATTGAAATTATTGTGAGAACAACCAAGAATATCGTAGCCTGTTCAAAAATATCACAATCTGTGACAGTGCAGTTGAGTTCCTCTGAAAGAGTGCGGCCATCAAAAAGGAGCTTTTGTTTAGCCACTGGTATATTTGCCTCCTGTTGTATTTTTAACTTTATATCCTTGACAGTGTCCAGTTCATCTACCAGTAAGGTGACAGTAGCTCCTCTAGTTCCAGAAAGAATATTGACAAAAATCTCTAGCTGCACCATTTTTCCTAGTCCGATCTGACTGTCCCGGCTGGACAGGCTCCAAAATTCCTTTAAAACGGGCCTGGCCATTGACGCCATTCAGACTAATGAATAATTAATTAACGGTAGTCAGGAAAATGGCTGCGAAGCTGCACGTGTCACCAGTCTCCCACTCTCCAATTTCCTCAGTATTTATGGCAATTGTAACTGTGCGGCGGGTGTTGTATATTGAGGCATAGATGATTGAGGTGAGATATCTGCCACTGTTTTTGCTTGTTTTATATTTAAAAAACAGACGAAGCCATCTGGTTTAAGTGACTAACCATTAATTATTATTTGGGTTTTGCCAGTGCTGCATGTATAGCAGTATTGCATATAGATTAATTTTTTGTAATGTTTTGGTTTTGTGCTCACACTTTGTATTTTTTGCAAAATTTGACCACAATCACATTAGACTAGACCACACCCACTATGTGAGCACATATCGACATAGATATTGTAGACTATGTAACCGGCACAGAAAACTAGGATTCAACAGTGGACAATGTCTGTGATTGGATTGGGCATTAAATAGAATAAATTGGACCATTTGGCTTGCTTACTTCCATGCAGAATTAATGAATCTTTTGTTTTTACTTTTAAGCAGTACTGTAGTCAAATGCTTTGCATGAATTTACTGAAATGCTAACCTCCCAATTTATGCACACCACATCAAACTATCTTCACCCAAAAGGAGAAACCTCTGCTTTTTGTGTAAAAGCTGTAACATGTACAACAGTGGACTATTCGCAGAAACAGTAATTTTAGATGTTACTCCTCTAACATAGCAAATCAGTAAATAAAAGTATGACAGTTCCATGCACAGTGATTGTGGCAAAATTTTCAATGATATTGTTAGTCTATTTTTGCCCGTGTGATGAAGCAACAGGCACATAAAGTTTTGCAAATTGCAACTAACACAAATTTGAACAATAGCACAGTATATTTGCAAAATAACAATGGTATCAGTATTTTTTCATTGCATTCATGTCACACAAGCATGAAAGTATTGAAATGTTGTTAAAATAACAAGAAATCAACATTGATTTACATAAAATCTTCTTTTAAATGCCCTTAATGAGTAGTCATTTTTTGACAACACCCACCATAGTGGTTTGAATGGATCACGTGAGCTAGTTTCCTGTCCTGGTTATGTAGTCTATAATACCTTTGATATAGAGCAGTTGCATTGACATCATAATTACTTCTGTATGGCAAAATATTAACGAGCCTCACTTGTTTGTAAGTTGTAACAGCAATAAATTTCCTTTTTTATAACTTGTTTCATATAGCACGAGTGACGATGCAAAAGCAGTAAAATTATGTACAGAAAAGTAGCGATAACAATGAGTAACAGGACACAGCTTTGTTTCCTTTGACTGCTTTACTGGATTTTGTATCTTGGACTTTTTGTATACTGGAGTCCATGCAAATGAAAGAGCAATATTAATCAGCCATGTTTATTGTTAGGGAAGTTTGCCAGAAGAGTTTATAGCACGTATTGTATAGGTAAATGACAAAGTACTGAAAGTAGCCATTTTGCCATACGGAAGTAATATGGCATAGTGTGACATTGTATGAAACAACCTATACATAACTTTAATTATTTGATTCAATTTGGAGCACTTAAAAATTTAATACCTTATGGCATTTTTAGGATAATTTCATCAACAACCTGTGTCCAGAGGTGTTATTAGGATAATTTCGTCAACGACCTGTGTCCAGAGGTGTTATGAGGATAATTTCGTCAACGACCTGTGTCCGGAAGTGTTATGAGGATAATTTCGTCAACGACCTGTGTCCGGAGGTGTTATGAGGATAATTTCGTCAACGACCTGTGTCCAGAGATATCTGGTATGGTATAGCTTTTAGCTGTGGGAGATAATAAAATAGTAAGGTTAGTCTGTTTATGTTTTGTGTTAAAACTCAAGAAAGATACCCTGGTATAATTTTTACGTTATCATATTCGTGTACATGCACTGAAATAAGTAAATCTGTAATTTCTTAATTGCATTTTCTCACTTTAAGGAGGTTTTAAATTGCAATGGAGAAGAGAGTTTATTTTTATCTTGAGTTATTGCTGCCTTTTAATCAATGCACTCTTATACTTTGAAAGTTAATAAATTTTAGCATTCACCTGACTAAGGAAAAGTCTGCATGAAACCCTGAGCTTAATCTGTTATCTCTTAGTACATGTAATTAATAATGATTGGAGTACAGCACACTCTATTTGACATGTATATTTGGTTATTTGACATTAAATTTAGTGTTGGGTGTGGACCATTATTGGAAATTTTGATAACCTTTGCCATATATTGTCTATTTGTTTGGATATCTGTACAATGTACATATGCCACAAAGTCTCACAATATCTGTTGATATAATATATACTGCACATAAATGTACCATGAATGTAACTTCAGAGTACACACACACACACACACACTGCATGAAGTGAGCTTATTAGTGTTCTACATTTGTCTAGTAATATGTACATGCACGCACCTGGTTATAATTTAGTAAGTAATTATTTTAGTAATTAATTTGGAATGCACAGTCAACCAGCCTTCCTTCTAATATGTTTGGTTATGACTTAATTTATTACCATGCTACATGTACATGTACATTACATATAAGAACTATACTGCACATGTAGTAGATTGAATGAATGCATGCATGTACAGTACCATGCACTCATGGTCAGAGGCATGTGTCTATTATCTTTTGGACACATCACACATCACGTGGTGCTCAATTAACTTATCGTAGCACATGCCCATCGATCAATAAATGTACATGTATCACATACGAGCGTTGACTCTAGCGAGTGCACTCGTGTTAAGAGTACTTGACCATCAAGAACTATAAAAGCGAACGGTTCAGTCAGTTTTTTTGGCCATGGTTTTGCAAACATTCTGATTCTGACACTTATGCCAAGATTATCTCTGGAATTGAGGAGGCTTATTGTCACGCTATGCCAGAATGGAAGCTCAGTCAAAGATACATGTACATGTATCTCTTGTTGGTTATCAGACGGTAGAGTAATTGTTAGCCACACATCTTTGTACAAGCTACTAAAGAAGTACAAAAAGAAAAGAACACTAGGAGATCTATCGAGAGCAACAGTAGTTCCTATGCTAAATGAAGAGCACTTGGTATTCATAGACATTGCTATTGCAGAGAATGACGAGACTACTTCCACGAAGCTGCTAGAACTATTGACAGACAAGTGGCTGACCCTCCAAGTGTCAAAGCCAACTATCAAGAGAGCTAGAAAGAAGTTAGGCTGGGTTGAAACAAGACCCAACTACTGCCAACTTGTAAGAAATGCAAATTAAGAGAAGAGATTAATATGGGGCAATTGTGTAACAACATTGAAGATGGCCAGAGCACAGTGATCTTAGCTAAGCCCATGCTGCTCCCTCTTGTTGATGACATATGGTATCACTATTTTTTTGTATATAGTCCATCATAGTAGCCTCATTTGACCAATGATTTTGACTATATGTTGTATGCCAGTCTGCAGGAAATAAAGTACCTTTTGTTAGATACCTTTGTGTTGAGCCTTCATAAATCAGCTGTACTAGCAAAAAATTCCTAACAATGAGCAACCAAAAACAGCATTGTTTGCCTTTTATCTTCAACGGTTGTAATTTCTACTTGTGTTGTTCCCTTGTGTTCCATTGTCCAGGAACTTGAAGGTACAATTTTCATTGCCGTCTGATCCCAGTTTTTGACCATATCAGCTGGGATACTTCCATCAATTTGATTGTTTTAAATTTTTTCAAACCAGAACTGCTCCTTAAGTCCAATGAAGTCATTAGGAATTACTTTTGATTTAGAACAGGCCCTCCTTTTTGTAAATCCCATATGGTGCAAAATACTTTTTGCTCATTCTTTATTGAGCTCAATTATACCACGAAATTCTTTCAAACTTGTCTTGTTCATCCTGAGTGAAACCCCCATGACCAGTTCCAATAATCACACTTGTTCCAACATGTGCTCCTCGCTTCCTCATTTCAATAATAATCTTCTGTAGATATTTGTCTGCTTTCTTACCTAACAATGAAGGTCTACAACATACATGTATCTTTGAAAATAATTCAGTTACAAGAACCAAACTGGTTTCTTCTAACACATCACAATGATCCATTCTCTTTAATTCATCCTCATAGGCCTTTTTCCAACCCCTCACATTAGTCTCTTTCAAATTCAAATCTTTAAAATGCCTCACTGCTCTCATTATTAGCATACTTTGCCACTCTAGCCTTGTCTTTTGGGTTCACTTTTAAGTATTCTCTTCTGCTCTTTAGCTCTGCCAGTTTCTTTCTTCATTAACACTGGTATGATTATGATTGTGGATGGTACAACTCTAGATAAAGGACCATTTGGATTTAAAGCTTGTTCATCTTCTTTACTTACAGGATGAAAGAAACACAAAATATACATGTTTGTAACATTTGCATGTGTGGTAGGCGTGAACAGATTGGTGTGGCTGTTTATGGGTGTGTCATACCCCCACGTGTGTTAATATTTTTGGGTTAAGATTTTGCGATTTCCTAGCTGCTTGCGAAAAATGCGAAAATTAATCATCAGCAAAAATTTGTACCCATACGGCAACATGAATTGCTTTGCTGTTCCTGGTTCATCATTCTATGGATTAAAGTATATCCTTGACTATTAGACTCTGAAAGTGTCTGCATGCTACTGGACAACATTGCCATATTTTCTTGATATGATTCTTCTGCTTTCTCCATTTTCTCCAATGATCTCTTCTTTATTTCAAGCTCCTCTTCAGTGATCTTCTGTAATTGTACATCTGTATTTATCTTTCTCTTTAAATTTTTGTGACGATGCTCTAACAGTTGTTTATTGAGGAGATCTCTTGCTTTGCACTTCAGTGTTGGCATTGTTTGGGTTGTTACTAGTAGTGCCATCACTGGTATTAGCATGTGGTACCTATTGTACTGGTTAATGGGTGCCTGTATGTCTCTCCATTGTGTTCAAATGTCTAATTATACCAGTGTCATAGTTTGTTTCATTGAATTTGTCACTTACAGTAATGGTTGAAGTTGGCATTGGTGGATTGACAGTGTAATCAGCTTCTAGTGAAGAATCACTCTAAGAATGGTTATTATAATTAAGAAATGAAGTTAACGAACCTCGGAAACAATAGTTGGCAGCAGGTGAAGTATTGCCTACAATGAAGTAAAATTATTAAGCATTTGATAAATAATGTACCTCTTTGTCAGAAGAAACTGTTCTTCTGCGTGTTACTCTCTAAACAATATCAAAATAGATTAAGTTACAAATATTAGTTACTTTTGCAGTTGATCTGGTTGCTTCTTATAACAGAATAAATTGTGAAGCTTATTTGCAATGGTTGCCTTTCTTTTGGGAACATTTAAATGTTGTCGAACTGGGTAATTTTTATCGGGACCACTGGAAACTCTTGTAACTCTTCTTTGACTAAGAAAAATTGAACATTTTGTTTTGCATCCTTTGCCTTCCTTCCATTACAACTTGGGCCAACTAATTCTCTATTGTGATTGGTGACATGAACAAAACTGTCATCAGTATCCGTTATCCTTTCAATGGGAGTTGGATACCTAGTTGGAGGTAAGTTTTCGATGTCAGAGATCTGAAAGCAATATAATTTAAGTTTATTTATTTAATTATGCTTGAAGGGAATCAAAAGTATCAATTAAAGATTGATCATGATTGTTCCCTCTCTTAAAGCTGTCTGTAGTTCTCTGGACTCTAATCCAGTATCTATTTGCTCTGTAGATAGAGATCCTGCCCATGTAGCCTCACATAGGTCAAAGTATAACACTACAACTCTGCCTTGTCCATTTTTCCTTGAGTTCCTTTGCGTATCAACAGCCTTGTGATATTTGTGGCACACAAATTTTAGCTTAGTTGTGAAGATGGCCTTGGTGAGTTTGCTTTTAGATTGAGGATAATCCTTTCCTGTGACCCATAACCTAGTGTTTGGTGCATTTAGTGGTAAGGCTGCATCAAAGCAAGAATATCTTCATACTTAGTTTTTACGCTTTCCCAGTCAACATTAATTGCCATTTAGAACCTTGTTACACTTAACTAACTCACACTTGTCATTAGTCCATTAAAATTTTTTTCCATTCCTTGATGCCATAGCTTGTCCTTCTGACTACAGCAAAAGGTCTCTGGTCCTACTACTGCACTGCAAGATAGATCATTTGAAAGCCTGTGCGCTAGTAATTATTAAATCACGTGACTAATTAATTATTATTAATTAACGAGGCATTGTTTTTGTCACTATTGTAAACACTAGAATACTGATGCATCATTTTTCATTCCAGTAGAGTTTTCATATTAATCTGAATTAGTGTAAATGCAGCCTAATACTACTGTATACCTACGTCATAAGCCGGGCTTAAAAGGTGTGGCGGCCTATGCCACGTACGTGTACAAGTGAGGGTACTTCAACTGTCTTTAATAGGCTGTCACTTTTAATCTCCATCCCTCACCAGCTCAGTACTAACGCTATCACAAAGTAAAGAAGAACCATTTTGTATGTTGCTTACAGTGTCCAGGCAGATTGTTGTTAAAAATATTTTTTGGTAAACGATGTGAAATAAAAAGCACTACACTTGACTGTGATATTATATATGGTGTATGCATTATAATACATGTATTGTGTAGATCTCATCTTAAAATTTGCCACTAGTCTTCATTTGTCTTTACTCTCCTAAAAATTCATCAATGGCTTAAATGCATCTCTTCCATTCATCCTCTGTATTACTATGTTGGGATTCATGCATGTATATAGTGCTGGAATGATTTCATTTTAATAAAGTTAAATCTCCTGGGATCTAGCTTCTTTCCTAATAGCCCTTGTAAATTTGAAGTACATACGTTCTTCAGTAGTGAATATTTCAGCTGACAGTTTGGCAAAAAATTTGGTCTGGAGCAAGTTTTGTTCCTTATTTTTGGAACTTTGCCATTATCTACATGTAGGTAACCGTTTCTCTAGTTGTCATTATTTATCACTGGTAAATCTAACTTCTTCAATATTTCATCAATTGGTGATACATTTTCCTTGTTAGGTGTGGATGTACACAAGTAATAGGGCAGGGCTTGCCATGGGATGGATTAGGTGCTGGCGTATATACAAGAGGTGTTGGAAAGGATTGAGAAAGAATATTAGATGGTAGGGGAGGAATTATACCTAAAAATACAGGCACAGTATGAATGCAATTAATTATGGTATTGGTTTACTTACTTTGTAACTAAGGCATTATTGTATACAGTTTATTGTTGTATACAGTTTATTGTTCAATTTTTAAATCTCGTTTTGAAGCATTTTAAACTTTTCTTCACACGAGCATGTGTCCTACACATATATACATGTACATGTATATGCAATTAACCTAGGGTAGCTTACATGTAAATGAACAGTAGATTGTGAGAAAAGAGTAATTTCAGAGGCATCTGTTTCTAGGTCCACTGGTACTGGCGATGCAGAAAGTCAGTTGTTGGTTTCTTTTGGAATTTTTGTACATATACAGTACCTACAAAGTTTTTTCTCCCTACTTTGCACTACTTAGCATTTCTAAAAATTGTACTGTAAGTATTAATGATGGGCGATAGTACCTCAGTTAATAATCTATATTACTAACCCTTGCTGCCACTAGTATCCTCATTATCACTTGATTCGATATCCTCAACAATTATCTTATCATGTAGTTTTTTTTCTTAAAAATATGTATGCAATAATGTGGGCAGTAGCCTTGAGCTAGCTTGTCTGTGCAGATGTAACCAATACAAATCTACACTTACTGTGAGTTTCCGTTATGGTCACTGAAAAATGTTTTCCTCTAGCTTTCCAGATAACTTTACTACCGAAGTACAAATTGTGCTGACACAACTTTTCTCCTGTTTCTGTTTCCTAATATCTGGAGTTCACATGATGCTCTTTATGTCTTCCATCACTTTTAATGAATTCAATAGTACACCAAACTATTATGCAAAAACAGACTTGGAGTTGTTAATAGATGTAACTGACAAGCTAATTCCTGTAAGACTTTTTGCCATAAGTTCAAAACGCATCAATTGCTCTTAAATCAACCAATCAGAATCAACAAAATGAATGACGGCACAACGGTTCACCAACCCTAGCCATACTATCAAATATAACTCCTAATTGCTTTTCAGTAATTTTTTGTTGTTCCTGTTCCAATGTAAAGGAAATCAAATCTGAGATGTGCCTTCTATCTGTAAGATGCAAGCCATTTTCTTCTTGGAGCTCTTCCAAGATTTAAACCAAAACATTACAATTGGTTTGGTTTTACTCCCCAAGCAAAAACTTCATCCATTAGTTGAGGCTCTTGGTATCAGCAAAACATACCAACTGCCATTTAAAGTCCAAGTTAAGATGTATAAATTATGCCTTCCGATTCTCACAAAAAAAATCCAATTTCATAAACTTTGATATTTTCAAATTCAATTCTACATTTTCTTGCTAAAGCACCTGCAACAGCCATCATATTTTCTTGCAACTGGTACTTTGTTTTGCAATCTATTTCTCCAAGCTTTTCATTTTTCAGTTTGCACTCTGGAGCCACTTTTGTTCCTTATTTGTAGAACTTTACTGTCGTCTAGGTACTGTTGCTCCATACTGTCATCATTTATCACTGGTAAATCTAACTTCTTCAATATTTCATCAATTGGTGGCACATTTTCCTTGTTGGGTGTGGATGTACAAGTAATAGGGTAGGGCTTGCCGTGGGATGGATTAGGTGTTGGCATATACGCAAGAGCTATTGGAAAGGATTGATAAAGAATATTAGACAGAGGGGGAGGAATTATACCAAAAAATACACATTGAATGTAATTCATTATGGTATTGGTTTACTTTCTAACTGAGTCATTATTGTATCCAATTTACTGTTCAAATTTTTAGTATCATTTTGTGGCATTAAAAACTTTTTTCACACGAGCAAATGTCCTACATGTATATGCATCTACATTTTGTTGTTGGTTTCTTTGACGTTTTGGCTACATTTACATCAGCGCAGAATTTTGTGAGATATTTGCTCTGCAAAGCTTCTGGTGGTGGCCCATTTTTGCCTGAGGAACTAAGCCTTCGCCCTGACCTTCTCAGTAATGAGCTCTCCTAACATTCACCATTCATCTGCCTGCTCTCCAAAAATTCTTTTGTATTGAATGTCATGGTAGCCTGCACCTTGTTATGAGCTGTATGCAGCCATCACACTGTTTCTCTCACCGTGTTGCTGCACGAAATCCCTTATCATTTTGGAAACAGTTTTAGTGGCAATCTGACTTACCTCGCTAGACCCAATGGGATATTCAATCATTACTCTTGATGAATGAGACTGAGTGAAGAAGTGGCAAGAGTAATTACTCTTACGCATGCATACTTCACTGCATTTACAGAGAGTTCTTTCTGACAGGCTAAACAAAAGAGTTTATTATTTGAGACAGTTAATTGTTCTCCCTTAAAAGTATTGACTCGTTGCTGAGGAGTGATGGACTTAGGATCATTTCTTCCTAGGTCTCTTGACTTTCTCTTTCCTTTAGGAGGATTCCTGTCAACTTTTCTTTTTCTAGCCAGCTTTGAAGGTGTAGGTAAGCAAAACGATTTTTGGTAATAGAGTTAGAACTGCTTGAACTTAATATAGAGGATTCTTTATCACTTTTAACCTTTTACACTGATTCTTCTTCCCCTATGTTCCTTCATCCTCATAGTTTATTACTTTAGCCATTATTCTTGTATTTTATCCAATTATTTCCATATTATTCTACGAATGGAGAAGCTCCTATTATTCCTTTAATTATGCTGGTATAATAGGCACAGGCCCAGCTATTAAATATTATAGAAAACTAGTAAATAAGTTTGTTTTTAAATGCCATTTTGTAAAGGTTGACTGTGTTATTGATTAATAGTACAACTTGTACATTTATATTGATATTGGCATTTGTTATTGGCTAAAATTTTGGATCTGTTATCGGAATATAAGTATAACATCATATTGGTGCATCTCTAATTTAAATACTTGATTTAGTAACGTGGTACAATACAAAGCAATAATAAAAGCAAAGTAGCTATGCTCCACAGTTACTTGTGTTGATAGCTTGCTGCTCCTTCATTGCGCATGCGCAAACCCACCAGTAGTAGTAGCCTACGTGGTCAGCTGCAGATAGTAGCTTGAAGGTAGAATGGAGCAAAGAACATCCTAACTGGGTTTCTAAAAGCAGAGGGTGGCAGTACAGTATCATCCTCAAGTTTTTTGACAGCTTTTGTTTTTGCTATTACAGTACATGTAACTTGGTGGTAATATAGCAAAGGAAAAGATCTACCTACAAAGTTTTCTTTCCCTACTTTGCACTACTTAGCATTTCTAAAAATTGTACTATAGGTATTAATGATGGGCGATAGTACCTCAGTTAATAATCTATAATACTAACCCTTGCTGCCACTAGTATCCTCATTATGACTTGATTCGATATCTTCAACAATTATCTTGTCATCTAGCTTTTTTCCTAAAAAATAT
>NW_003546733.1:67074-70393 GCF_000090795.2 Amphimedon queenslandica
GGATTAAATGCCCAAAAGTATCACCTCCAAGATACGGAAAGGTGTATGCCAGTGGAAATTATCCAGGATCTTATTTACGCTATGACTGCATATACGGATATAGTCTCAGTGGTCCCAGCAAACGTGTGTGCCTTCCAAGTGGTCATTGGGATGGCAAAGAGCCCAAGTGTGTGAAGGATGAGTATGAATATGGCCACCCACAAAAATACCATTACGATGACAATGATGGATATTAAACAGTGATGAGTATTAAAGGACAATAAATATTTTGCTGTATATTATTATGATGTAACTTGACTTAAAATAAAATTATTGTTAAATATACAAATTCAATAGATAATTAAAGACGTAATTCACAAAAAACAAATATAATGCATGCATAGACAACTTTAGATTAAAACAATTGCTTACATAATTATCAAATCACTGAGATTAGTGCAGTGCGGTACAGTGTCACTTGTCAGTGTCATGGACTACTAATATAGTCTTTCCAAGCTTTCCATCTTGAAAGTTGAAATAGATCTACTAATATTAGGAATAAATCAAGAGTTGCAAATAAAATAGCATACTTCTCTACTAGCTACAACAATCAAATCATGATGAAATCAAAATGAACGAGATCAATTCATGATCATTGATACAATCAATGCTAAATTCCGTATATTATAAACTACAGTGGAACCTCGCTATTCCGAACCCCTGAAATGCGGAAACCTTCCTTTACCGGACAATAAGTTCAGGCACCGATCGAAATTTAGACTTCCTCCATGTAAATTGACCCCTTATTTCCGGACGCCTCGTTATTCCGTAAAGCGGACGGATTTTATTGGACGAAATAACCAATTACTCTTATTATTCCGTACAGTGGGCGGGGCAACAATTAATTAATAAAACTAATCACATTAATACAACTCGTAATAATGTATAATATTATCTAGTACAATAATCTTGCAACTCAAGCGTTACTTGCGTCTTTATCATCATTATCCAAATTCATTCTCCTCATCTTTTCAATATATTTCTTAGCACCACATAAACGGTAAATGCATGGTACTTCTAGCCCATACCCTCCACCTCTATTTAGTTTTGATCCTGTGATTTCAGCTGTTCCGGTATTGCCACCTCTGTTCAAGAAATGGGAAAGTGTAGGAGCTAAATTGTAAGGAACGTGTCCGACAACGGCGTCGCTCTTAACCACAGCAACAGCGAGATTGTCTTTAATATTCTCTGGCTCTCTTCTTAGCTCAAGTATTTCCCCAATTTGAGGAGTCCAGAAGTCTTGGTAAGCGTGATATCCCCTCACAAATGAAGTGATAGTTAACTGTTCCATTCTCGCTTCCATTTTGGATTCACTGGTGATCACGCGAGACACACGTGCGCACATGCTTGTAGCAGCTGGTTTAGTAAGTCAGTTTGCTCACTTTGTAATTATTGTTTGCTGTAAAAATGTCAACAACCAAGAAAAGGAATGACCTGTCATTACAACTAAAGTATGAAGTGATCCAGAGGGCAGAGAAAGAGCCAAAAATTGGTGTAAGGAGACTTGCAGACATTTTCAGCTGCGGGAAAACACAAATCAGTTGTATCTTAAGAGATAAAGAAAGAATTAAAGATCTTTACGAGTCCAATAGTAATGGTGGTTTGTGTCAAGTTAGAAAAAGAATTCGTACTTCAGAATATTCGGACGTAAATGACTCCCTTTATCAGTGGTACCAGCTAGCTGTCAAGAGAAACCTGTATCCTGATGGAAGCTTATTGGCAGAGAAGGCCAGATTAATTGCAGCTCACCTGGGGCACAATGATTTCAAGGCCTCAAACGGCTGGTTACATCGATGGAAAAGTAGGCATAACATTAAGCAGAGAACAGTCAGTGGTGAGTCTGGAGAAGTTAACACACTAACAGAGGAATCATGGAAGGAGAGAATCCCTGAATTAGTCCAAGGTTATAAAGCAGAAGATATTTGTAACATTGATGAAACTGGATGTTTTTGGCGAGCATTGCCTGATAAGGGATTGGCACAAGCAAAGAAAGACTGCAAGGGGGGGGAAGAAAAGCAAGAATAGGGTTACAGTGGCATTCATTGTCAATGCGGCTGGCAAAGCAGAGACGCTTCCGATTGTTATAGGGAGTTCAGCAAACCCACGATGTTTTAAAAAAATCAAAAAAGATAAGCTTCCAGTACTGTACTTTAGTCAGGCCAAATCATGGATGACTGGGGAGATACTTAATCAAGTACTGAAGTCCCTCAACTCAAAGCTCAAGGCTCAAAGTAGATCGATTCTTTTGCTGATGGACAATGCTGGGTGCCATCCCAATGACATATCCGAGAAATTCAGCCAAATTAAAGTGGTTTTCTTGCCGCCTAACACTACTTCTAAACTCCAACCGCTGGACTTAGGAATCATCATGGCCTTTAAGATCTATTACCGCAAATTGCTAATGCAGTATATTCTTGCCAAGATTGATTCAGAGTCCTCCAATACTGCCCATGACATTGCTAAAGGGATCACTATACTTCAAGCTATAAGATGGATTTCTCAGGCATGGGGACAAGTTCAAGAAGAGACAATAAAGAAGTGTTTTAGAAAGGCAGGAATCCTAGTTGCGAATCTATCTGATATTGTTGCAAGAAGTACTTTAGATCCGTTTAGTGACCTTGATGATGACAATGATGAATCTGCAGGACGACTTCAGGAATTGCCTACTGCATTAGTTCGCCATGATCCCTCCCATGACACAGAAATGGATGATCTCATTACTCGCTTGCATTTGGATGGCTCTTGCTCCAGCAAAGATCTCTTATTAGCAGATGACAACATTGCTATTTGTGAAGAATTTAATAACGATAACTGGGAAGAAGAATTCCTGTCTGGGATTGATATAGGACAGTCTGCTTCAAAGGCAAGACGCGTTGATGATGACCAGGACGTCCAGGAGGATGAAGACCCAGTAGATGAAGAGCCAGATCAAGTTACTCCTCCAGTGATAAAGGAAATGACTGAAGCTATAAACAAGTTAGAAGACATAGTGCATTTTTTGGAATTTAATGGCTACACTGAGGAAGCAACAGAAGGAATGTCTTTTCTGAGTAAACTCAATATTACTTATGTCTCAGGCGTATCAAAAGGCAGGCAAACTGAGGTTACTGATTACTTCATGATAGACTAGAACTGTGTGTATGTATGGATATTGGCATGTGATAACATTATATGATAGTTATCATTATCAATTGAAATTAGAGTTAAGTTTTTAAAAAATTGATAAAAAAACAGGAGAAGGGTTATAATGAGCATTAATTTGACTATTATGAGTGTTACG
>NW_003546734.1:0-10899 GCF_000090795.2 Amphimedon queenslandica
AGTGTATGGAAGCCTTACATCAGACTAAATTAAATATAGATTATTTTAATCTACTCAAACTGCTTAAGATTAGGTAATTAGCTGCTGAACACTGTAATTATATAAACACGAGGTTAATTGTCATAGCAACAATCAATTTGTTTTCATGGTATTTCATTGAACTTCTTTATTAGTTTTTATCACTGCCAATATTAGCAGCCACGAATATCACCGAACCTACAGTATGAGCCAAGAACCAAAATTTTGGGGGAACCATGTTAGTCTGTTACCATGACATTTGTGATGACAGATGACAATAATCTCTGTTGTGTCTTTTTGCTTGATATTAATTTATGTACATGCACGGCTGTATGTAAATAGAGGATATGCGTGCTAAGTATATTCATAGCTTTTTAGTACCATATGTGACCATAATTGACAAAAGGTACCTTATGGCAGGTAGTGAAATTTGTCTTTCTAGCCTAAGAAATCCTACTTCCTGAGCCCCATTCATCATAAAATTACTCAACAATGCAAAAAGTTACCATGAAACTTTTAGAAACAATGATTGTCTAACAAATCACTCACAGGTTGATATTTTCCATTATAACGATTAATTTTAAAATCCGCCATAAGGGCCCTTTTGTCAATTATGGTCACATATATCCAACCCACACAGTAAATTAGCCACCATGTTGGACGTCAAGTCTATTAAGAGTTCAATGGGGAAAAACACATTTTCTTGCCTTGCTACCTTCTTGAGGCCTTTACGGAAGCTTAGAAAGCATCCTGAGGATCTAATGGGGTCTAGTAATCACCTGAAAGTTTGCTATCCAGTAATACAGAGTGGTTTTCTGGTACCAAGTCTTATTCTATCATTTCTCCATTGCTGCCAATGAAAAGTTGACGTCCAAGGAACTAATTTTTTTTCTTGAAAGTTATTATGGTATGCAATGATTACATTTATTTTGCAATGAATATACTTAGTACGCATATCCTCTATTAAAATGGTGGGTTATATTATAAACATGGTATGTATGATAGTAGTCTAGGTACATGCATATACTATTGGGAATGAAAATGTAGATGTAGATGTACATGTACACATATTAAAAATAATAAAACATTAATGAAGGAGGTAATAGACTGAGCGAGGGATAAGGAATAAGAAGGTGCATGGTACAAATTAGGACTTGGTCCATGAACCTCTGAAAAGACTGTGCCGCATTACGTAATCGAAAAGGCATTCTGATGAATTTGAACAACCAAATGGAGTGGTGATTGCAGTCTTTAGTATATCAGCAGGTTCAACTAGGACCTGATAATAAGCACGTACCAAGTCTAGCTTAGAGAATATCGTTTTCCTTTAAAAAGAAGCAGAGAAGTCGTGGATATGTGGGATTGGATAACTGTCAGGTACAGTATTGTCATTGAGAGCTCTGTAATCACTGCAAGGACGCAAGTCACCTGACTTCTTTGGGACAATGTGAAGCGGGGATGAACAGCAACTAGAAGAGGGGCAAATGATCCCCAGCTGTAAAATGTTTTCAAATTCTTGCTTAGCTATATTGAGCTTAACAGGGGGTAATCTTCATGTTATAGAGTGTGTGGGTGGCCCTGTGGTTTGAATGTGGTGAGTTACAGAATGCTTAACTTGCAGTTGAGGAATGGTCTGTACTATGAAGGGTAGTCCCTTACTATGACTTCATATACATTCTGTGGTTTTACTGGGAGGAGTGTTAGACAGAGTGGTAGCTGAATAACTAATTGACCTTTTACCATTAATTTAGTTTCTTGATCACGGAGACAGTAATGAGACATATCAACAAGACCAAAGTGACATAAGAAGTCTGCTCCAAGTATCAGAACAGCAACATCAGCGACGATGAACACCAATTGAAAGGAACGTCTGAGACCCAAATCTAGCATACATGAGCGTTTACCATAAGTAATAATGAAGGTACCGTTAGCTGCCTGTAGAGTGAGTTTCTGTTGACACCTCTTATCAGCAGCAGGAGTGATGACACTAACTGCAGCTCCTGTTTCAACAGAAATCTGATAGCTGTAGATGGGTTGTAGATATAAAGAGGTGACTAGGGGTTGAGTGGCCAGCAACGTTGGTCGACATCAACGGCTGGCCGGGTGTTTGACTGATGTGAACAAGGCTCACGGCACTGTCTTGCCTGATCTTCATAGTGCTTGTGATACCAGCAGAGATCTGACTGTCGAGTTGGGGTATTACTTCTTTGGAAGTGTGGACGATTAGGTGGCGAACAAGCTGGAGAGCATCCTTGAGCAGGCGAATGAGGCGGACAAACCAGTTTCATAAGATAAGTGACTTCTTCATGGAGTTTAGTAACCTCTGCCAGCAACTGTGCCTCATGGTCTGTGTCAGAGACAGTATTAACCGGTGGAAGACGAGTAGACACAGTGACCTCCATAATCTTATTAGCCAGTGTTGCAATCTCTTGCACTGTGTTGTTACCAGGAGTAGAAGATAGTATCATTCTCACATTCCCATGTAACCGTTGTAAGAAAAGCTCCTTGAGCAGCTCTGCTGTAGGATCACATGCGTGTTCACCCAGCAACTGCTCCATACGTCTGAGTAGCTGTGTAGGCTTTCTGTCTCCAAGATCCTCTCCCTGGAATAGTTGCTGGAGTCTATGCTGACGAGAAGCAGCTGTCCGCTGTATCAGAGCAGCTTTGATAGCATCGTATTGATTGGTATTTGGAGACTTGATAAGATCTTGGACTTCAGTAGCTATCTGAGGTGAGAAAGAGCTGACAACGTAATCATATTTAGTCTTCTTGTTAGTAATGCCTCGAGTACTGAACTGTGCCTCAACTTGGGCAAACCAAACCTCGGGGTCGGCCGGCCAATATGGAGGTTGCTTGAGGGCAACATAGGAGACAGAAGCGGTTAAAGCTCGAGCTTCAGTTGGGGCAGATTCATCGTCTGACATAGTCGATCCACTGCTGATGAGAGTACCAAGTGACAGACCAGCTGTCTTCTGCGTCACCAAATGAGGATGTGTGGCTGCTCCTCTTGCAGTACAATGCTGTTTTAACAAATAAATGGTGTTACAACAATATTACATAACTTTGAAATGGTACTCGGAATTAGTATAATAATTGAGAGGTGTGTGAATGAGTTACAGAAGTAGAGAGAGAAAGAGAAAAAGGGAATAGGAGGAAAATGAAATACAGAACTGACTAATGTTACAAAACCGATAATATGCAATTTATAGGATCATGCGAGAGTGAGTTTTAAAGTGGACTGACTAGAGGATCGATAATGGATGAAACCTCGGGGCTAGAGTTAGATAATAAGGAAATAGCTTTAGAACGAACGAACGAAAGTTAAGAGATTGATTAGCTTATATTGTCTGATTGATAGATTATTTTTTTTCATATGATGTGTATTGTGGCATAACAGGAAATTAATTATTGCTAAGATGAGAATAGCACAACATCAAACCCACATACATCTGTTTTTTTTTCTGGGAGTAAATCTAATCAAAAGTAATTAGTGACCCCTTAATCAGGACCTACCTACACTTCACAGTTTTCACCATGAGCAGTACTCATAAAATAGGTCTTGACAGCTTATAGGAGAGTTACAGTGAAAGACTTAGCTGATGCATTGTCACTGTCGTTTTTTAACATGCTTCTCATATGCAGGGCAAGGTTTTTATTTCCCATTTGCTATACAAAAAATGCAACTATTTTTATAAAAAGGAACATACTACATTGTCAGGAACATTTCAAATCTGTAATCCATCCATGCCTGAGTGCCTAAATGTATTGACAATTGGTCATGTTGTGCAACAGGTAAACAGTTAAAATATAGGGAAAAAATCATGATTTTGTCTGATTCTATTAATGACTACTATGCCATGCAACTACATAAGATCATGTCAAGATCTTGCTTCATTTCATGAAAGATCTAACAACATTATTGGACTAAATGTTCCATATTCTTGCAAGATTATTGTCTTGTGAGATCTTTTAGGGTCTTGCATGTTTGATATCTTGCATAATCTTTTCTAATAATTATCTAAGTTTCATTAACAATTGTAGCTATAACAAAAAACTGAGTCAAAGAACTAGCTACTATCTATTAACGCTTATTGTTTGTCTTTATTTGTTTTGTCTGTACACTTCTGCATACATTTATTCTTTAGCTCCTTACTTTGAATTTGAATTGATCTTCTCCAAACTTCTCAAGCACACATTCTAGATAGTCAGCAATAAAGCTTTATTAACATAGATGTACAGAAATTACCTTCAAGTAATTTCACTTTCTCTGAATCTAAACCAGGTCTGGTGGTCCTCTTGGATGCTTTAGAGCAACAGTTAGCCATTTCAGCATTGCTGAATATTGCATCCATCAGTGCTAGTGCATACTTTGCTGGATCTGGTGCTGCTGTTTCTAATAGATTGATGCCAGTGTCCTATAATTATTGAATAACATGCTTACTTAAATAAAAATTAATACCGTTACAAATTTAGTGTCAACTTTCTGTTCGCCATCAACCTAATAGAAAATGTACACATGTATATATATTTTTTTAATTTTACTTTAGACTTTTTCAAGAGCTTGTAATTAAAATCTACCTTTCGTTCTATTTGACAAAGTCTATGCTAAAATTATGCTCTATAATTATAATGTATTATTTGTAACATACTTCAATGCTACAAGTACCATTTATAGTAGATCTACCATTGTTGGGAGTCGAAAATGAAGTTAAAAATTCAGCCTCCTAATAAGTTCATATTAAATAGATATTCTTACATTTTATTACTTCTGGTGTGTTGCTAAGCAGAGTCCCTGGCTGTAACAAAAACTATTTAAAACCATTTTGTAAGTTAAAAATATAGTTTTACTTGACTTGATTGCTGAGAAATGGCAGCTCCTTTAAAAATAAAAGTCAGCACAGCAAAATGATCTATATAATACCAATTAAACTATCTACAATCAATTCCTGTGACGGTGATGGTACTTCATTGTCAAGGGATAGTCCAAACAATTGTTTACCTGTGATAAACAATAAATGGGCATAATAATAATAATACTACCAATACATTACAATACATACCGTCAAGAGTAGATAATTAGTTAGGGAGAGTGTCTAACCGCCCTATAGTAGCTGAAACATCACCGCGTAGTCTTTTTTTGCTTATCTCTGGGCATTTCCGCATACTTAGATCAGCAGTGGAGTTTCAGAATTCTATTCTTATGCATGGGCGTGTAATTAATAACCTTATTAACCTGTAAAATGGCGGCCGAGTTTGTGCTACATGAGGAAGATACAGCAGACGACTATTCTGTCACTGATACTTATCTAACAACTTGAAGGGGTTCATAATCAATAAGTGTTTCTTCAATGATCAGGAATGCCTAATACTTACTCATGAGAAGCTGTTCCATCATCTTCCACTGGGACCACGTGTATAGGGTGTGGGTAGTTATGAAAACCACACCTGTCACCACATGTTTCATAAATTCATTCCTATTCTTCTAATAATCTTCAGCATCAGACATTGCGCCTCGGGACTCACGTGACTTAGTTCTACGCGGTGATGTTTCAGCTACTATAGGGCGGTTAGACACTCTCCCTAACTAATTATCTACTCTTGATACCGTTTCATAATATAAAAATTATGTTCATCTAACTTATTTTGTGTACGCTTAGTATTTCATATCTCTTCATCTCGGTCAGATTCAGATTCAGCTTCATTGTCAATCTTTAAAGTCTCTTCTTCTGTATCGGCAGTGGAAATCTTACCTCCTGAAGCGTAAAGAATTAACACAATATTAAAAATCATATATTGTAAGAACACTAATAAACACGTTTTTGAAATATACAACAACCGGAAGGGTCAAAAGCATTATTAAAATAAACTATAAATAAAAAGTGTTTAAGATTTAAAAATAATGATTAACGATCATAAAAATGATTATTTAAGTGTTAAGACACTAACGTTTCATTTCTTGAATTTCTGTTGATTCATCTTCACTGTCTTCAATTACATAATCATTTTTGCTTTTTGTGACTGTTTATTTTTTCAAGCAACACTACTATAATAGTGTCATAGGCTTACTTGCTGGTGGTGGCTTTGCTCTTAAATGTATGTGTAAAATGAATACTGAGATACTAGCAACTTTAAACACCCTTACTGTGTGTTTCTAAAACAACAACTTTATATGGTTTGCCTTTAGCTCTCCAAATCACAGAATTTCCAAGAAAAAGATCTTTTCTGGTTACCTTTTCACCACATTCAGTTTCCAAAAATCTTGAGGAAACTACACTTTCCTGTCTAGTGCCATCAGACTTCTTAAGCTCTACTGTACACCATACTAAATAGCATCTTAAATTTTCCGAGCAAATAATTATGATACATAAAATTGCGAACATACTACTGTCCTTCAGCTCTGCTCCTTTTAGTTCATCTGTTTCAAGAACTTTTTGGGAATGTTGCCTCTATCTTTTCCCAGCAGCATTTGATGACATCACGGCCTAGTGTACGTATAGATTTCCATGACACAAAATAGCATATACATATAATAGGATGTAGAACATAATCTGCTGTAGTAGAAGACCTAAGAACAATACGAAAATAGCTCAAAAAGAACAGAATTGAACACTATTCATTCTTTGTACTCTTCAAGTGGAAAGAAACACTGCAGCTGCAAAGATTTAAGCACAAAGGTGTAGATTTCCATGATACAAAATAGCATATACAAATAAATGGACATAAAACATACTCTGCTGTAGTAGATGACCAAAGAACAAGACAAAAATAACTCAAAGAGAACAGAATACAGTCTTTGTACCGCTTTGTACTCTGGGAGAGAAACTGTGCAGCTGCAAAATTTAAACACATGCAGCTGATTGCTGCATGCACATATATGCGCATGCACAAAAAGAACACTCACGTGATGCTATTGAATAATCACGTGATGCACTTGCTTGCAATAACAACTGCATGTAGATAAGTCATGCAATATCATAACAACTACAATTGCATGCAGATTAGTCACGCAATATCATAACAATTACATATACAATTAATGTAATACAGATATTATCATTCCTATACTTGTATGTGTCTGAAAACATGGCTGAAAAAAAAACCAGGCTAAGAAAACCAGGTTCTACTGTTCCGAGAACTAAAAAGTGGAAAAAGCATAAGAAAGGGGAGCATCATAGTGCTGTTTCTAATGTTGATGGTCATGGAAGAGATTCTGCACCTACTCATAACAAATGTCGTGCATATAACAAGGATGCATTTGCACATGTTCCACGACAGACTAAATGGTTCTGGAAGAAGACATGAGAAGCAACAAACAGGTTTCTTTCATTATACGACACATATAGATAGTAAGCAAGTTCCAAACAGGTTTAGAGAATGATGATGAATCACATACAGTTGAGGATGAATGCTTCACAGCAGAATTGAGTGATGTTTATACAACTGAGACCAAAACAACGAACAGCTCTTTATCAGGTAGCTAAATATATTATGCAGCTATTATCAGTAATAAATTAAGCATGATACAAAGTTATAAATAGATCACAGCTTTTGGAGTGATGAAGATAGGTTTGATGTGCAATACATTGCACAAGAAGCTGATGATAGCTGTGAATAGGAAATTGCAAGTGATTCTTACTGATCCAATTAAGCTGCATCTGAACCTCTAGTGATGTCACGTTTACCACACCCACCAACAGGAAATAACAAAAATGACAATTTTTGAAGGCTCATATCTCAGTGAAATTTTTTTAGACAGCAGGAGTTGAATGCATAATTATTATGTTCAGGCAATCATATGAAGCCAATAAAAGAAATTCACCAAAAATACACCGGACTTACCCATTAAATTTTGTTGGCAGACCTTTCCTGTTGATCCTCACAGTTCTGCATGCTTTAAACCCTTGTTTCTTCAGATCAGTGAATAAACATGGAGAACTATAGAAGTTGTCCTAAAAGACATATCCTTTGTGAGACAGATTGGAAGAAAGGGATGTGATAACATTACAGTAAAGGTTCTTTTCTCGATCAGCTTCAATATCTTTCCCAAAGATTGATATTATCATGTAAGTGATTATGATTATTTAGTTTTACCAGTATATCTTTAAGTTCCAGGCATTTCCACTTTCTGACTCAGCCAATACCCAAGCTTTGATTCCCCATTTACTTGGTTATTGGGGCATATATTGCACAAATGACAATCTTCCCTTGAATCCTATAATGCTTTTATCAGCAAAAAATGAGATGTAGGGAGGTAAATGGATTTAAACTGATAATTGACTATCAAGCATTGGTCGTTTCTAATACAGCTTGTCATAACGTGGATCTCCTTTAGATGGCTGTTGACAAGAGTCGTTTAAATTGAAAAACCTCAACAATAATTCAAATCTTTTTTCAGACTTTAGAAAAGAGAAGTTAGATGGCCACTTTGTATTCCAGTATCACCTATAAATAATTAGATTTATTTGTAATAATAGTAAGATATAATAGCAATATAATAATAGTCATAAACTGGATTTTTAATAGTAATAAAGGATTTGTATTATTGCAGAATTGTAATGTAACTGGTATAATGTGTAACAACAGCATAATTATCTGTACATTTGTAACTCATGCTAGGATATCCTAATAGTCCCATTGTAAGGAAGATAGAAAACATGTTGATTTCTTTCTTTCTCATTAGATGTGTCCTTAGGTCAGGAGCCTCGGGCATACTTATGTTCTCTGAGATGGTCTTCATTATCTTCTAAGTACTAATTACCATATCTCACTGATTCTGTCAGAATCAATTCCTTCACCTCTTCTATCATAAACAAGTTGAAGAAATCAATAGGTGAAGTGCCATCCATATGTACTTGTACACCAGTAAATGGAATGCCTTTCACAGTATAAAACATGTATTCATGAACCACCTTATAATAGATTTTATACCTGTTGTCTGGACTGATGCTGTAAGCTGGGTTCATAGTGTAGTTGTTAAAGGTGGTTGGACTGTGGATGTAGTTCAGTTTGTGCTGTATCAAGACAATTTTGAGCTTACCAATTGGGGACAGAATTGAGCAGGTGTTTGTTGGCTGGGATAATATTGTAGCTCTTCATGGTGCTTGGACTGTGGATATAATTTTAGCTTGTGCTGTAGTAGGACAAATTTCAACCTACCAATTGGAGGTGGGGATTTCTTTCTATTTGAGCCGGTGATTGTTGGCTGTGTGGGTGTAATTATAGAATATACTTTGCTTGTTAGAATGAAAACTTACCTAATATGTCTCAATTATTTTAGTAAACACACAAGTATATATTATACTTACCTTTAGGTCTGATCTGGCTGCAAGAAATGCAGGCCAAGAAAGTACCAGCAGTTATTATGTGTCAATAAAGTTTTCATGTGTTTATAGTAATTATGGTATCTACCTAAAGTAGTGCTAGGAATTGTGTTGTTTCCTGCAACTGGTGAAGGTAATGGAGGTGGACTGGACAGATCTGTGCAGTCTGTAAAAATGAGTTATGATTGCTAACAGCCTACTGTCGTTGGTTGCTGTATCATAGTAGCCTTCATCGAAGTCTCAGATGCATCTGTCAAACTCTCAATCTGAACAGCTATCATCGCTTGGTAAAACATCCAAGTTTTCAAGTGGGACTTGAGGATCACTTGGCAGTGCTTCAGAAGCTCTCCTCTTGTGAGATGCCATTTGCGAGTGATCTTTTAGGTGCTGGACAAACTGCTCCCCTATGGCTTTTACTAAGATGCTGCTCGTCATTTCTAGCCAATTGCAACGCCCACGCTAGTTCCCCGCGTGGCATTATTAGCAATTAAAGAGTTTAATAGTTTACAATTTTAAAGTGCCCCGCTTGTAACCCTGTATGCAAAATATGCCTCAATGATATTAGTTTTAAGCATTTAATTCTCGTAGAATCGCCATGATCCAGTATTCATATCATTAAACGCAAATTTTCTGTTGTGTAGAAAGAGAAAAACAGCTCAGACAATTAGGCAAAATAGACCATTGTCATATGGTAGATTCCTAGATCAAAGTGATGTTGAGAAATGCATTGATATAGTTTCACCATCTGCTACAAATAATGTAATTATATGATACGACAGGCGTATATCATATTTTTGTTTCTTTTATTTGTTTTTTATATTTAGATGCAGTGCAGTAACTTCAGAGCTGGAGATGCCTCGCTTTTAAGAGAACGTTACAAAGCTCTTGAACTGACAGAAATTTTAGGTGCAATTTGTCGACATGACATACCATTGAAGATCATAAATTTAATGTACAAAGAAAGTTTTTTCATAATAAACATCTAGATATAAAATGTTACAATACGATGACTATCATATAGGCGCTAGCCTATATGTAGGAATGAGGTTGGTTTTTCAAGATGGTGGCCATTTTTATGATTTTCAAACATTCATAACTCTTTTATCTTACGTAGTACAGCCTTATAAATGGCTTAGATGAGCTATCTTTCATTGAGCAATTCTCTGGTACCTTCAAAGTGAACTGCATTGTAGTGGGAGCATTTCTGGAGAACTGGCCCAACTTCAAATTTCTACAAAATTCTTCAGACTTTTTCATCTTTATTTCGTCTTTCTTTTATGCACTGGATAATCTTTTAAACTAATCAACCACTCAAATTGGCTTTTGCATCATTCTTCAGTGCCTTGGTAAAGGACACCAAAGGTGGCTTTAAAAGGAAGGACAGAACAAAATGGAAGTCAAAATCCCAGCTGCAGACACTGCGTGGATTTGTGGTTTGACGCCATTTTCATCTATGCGCATGTAATCAGCATGAAGGTAATTAACCTAACCACAGAATCATAAGATGTCAGATAACATATTATTAGTATTTAAGATACAAGAATGGAAATAAGTAAATAAA
>NW_003546734.1:11154-31906 GCF_000090795.2 Amphimedon queenslandica
TCTTTACTTCTTTCCAATTCAATCCTACTGCTTTTTTATTTTTTAATTTTATTAGGATATGCTGATTTTGTCTCAAAAGAGATGCAGCATGAAATAGAAGCTCCAGTTAATCTACTGCATGATATGGGCTGCAAACTTGTTCTACACTCGGAGGTTATTATTTAGATTATTATGTTAAAGATGTCGTATTGTTATAAGCAAATGGTTCCTATTCTTTTGTTTTATGTTTCAATGTCAGTGTTCCAATACTTCAATCATAAGCTCATATTGCATCATGCCAGTTTGGAAATTAGTAACGTGGTAGCATTACTCTAGACCTTGTACAAAAGAAAAGCTAAAAATCGGCAAACCGGCTGTTTTGTGCTGCCACCTTTTTCATCTTCATCATTATCATCACCATCATCATGAAGAAGTCCTGTCAATCCAGAAGTCCTGTATCTCTGTATCAGTTGGTGCTACAAGGATAATTCTTACACCAATCAACTCCAACAGTCTAAGCGCAGGTCCATGTCCCAACAGATCATTCTGCAAGTAAAGAAAAAATGATACTGTGACTGCTGGCTACAACCGTCTTAGCTGCATGCCGCCATTTTGTTAATTAAAGAAGCATTTGCTCAAATATTTGGGTGTGGTTGCTCATATTCAGCAGATCTGCAACTCTGGAAGAAGCAATTAATTTTTTTACTCAGCTACGCTTGGAATCAACTTATTCCAGCTAAAAGAAGGTATTAATCTTACATATTACTGTTTTATCAAGTGTGTGGTTTTATTTCATTTTAAAAAACAAACAAATTAATTAATTAATGTTATCATATGCAATGATAATATGAATGACAACAGCCTGGAAGAACAGGAACAGATGCAACATTGCAGGGAAGATGGACACTCTCAGCTGACAGCTTTTTAAACAAGGACTTGTGTCAAGACTAGTATTAATTTCACTTGTCATCAGGATAGTTGATATTCCTTCAGCATGTCTATTCAATGCTGTCTCTCATACATGATGTAACGTCATACCAATGATAATAATAGTATAGAAAATTATTGTTTGCGTAAAATCAACAAGCATCACAATGGCAACTAAAGAAATATTATAAATATTTTAAAAAATCGACACAAACAAGAACGTTAAAAGTTTAAAAAACAAAAGGTTAAGTAGGATTCCAATGAAAATACGAAATGAAAATCCTACTCGTGATGCAAATTCTACTCTACATTGCAAGGTGATCAGTAATTCCTACATAATAACATTGAAAGTACACTGTAGAAAGAAATTGCGTCAAAAGTAAAATTTTTATTTTGTATTTCATTTTGTATTTTTTTGGTCATTCAGAAACCTACTGAACTTTGTTTCTATAAATTTCTTATGTTCTTCACCAAGGAATAAGGACGGATTTGGATTGTGTAATGGAAAAAATCTTGAGAGACTGTCATCATATCTGGGAAGATTTTGCAGAATGACAAAAAAAAGAGCTCTGCACAGAGCTGATGTCTTAACTGAGGCACTAAACCACTACTCTAGGTGCAAGACTAAGAAAATATGAGTCAGCTATTATAAAAATTAGTAATTCATTCATTTTTAGGCATAACATTTGTAGAATGGATTTGAAGATTACACAGAATGATTTTTTTAATGTGTCGACAGTTTTATTATTCACATTAGTTCTTCAGAAAATGATTAAGTGCTTGATGCTGGAAGAATCAACGAGGTTGTTGAATAGTTCTACAGAGAGTGTTTTAAGTAAAACTACATGCTAAATTGCTAAACGATTTTACTGATTTTTTATAGCACAAGACTGGAAGCATGATAATGAAAAATTGTATGAATTGCAGGCTTTAAGGTATGTTTCTACATGTATAATTGGAATTATTCATTCATTAAGTTGTTTCACTTAGGTTATGTTGGATTATTGCTATACATATTAGTCATGAAGCCATACAAATAACAGGACAACATTTAATTAGGTAATAAATGTAATGTGCAAATTATATAAGATTATTTGTTTAATTATGCACATGTAGGTTGGAATCTGCCATATGTACATAGCAAGAGTAAGATAACTTGTTATGTAGAATGTCTAACTTCAATAGTAGCCGAAACATTACCGCATAGAACTAACTTACATGAGTCGCAAGGCACAAATTCTGATGAAGATTATTAGAAGAATAGGAATGATTTTATTGAACATGTGGAGTGACAGGTGTGGTTTTCACAACTACACACACCATATACACTTGTGTATGTTTTTTTGAAGGGCTCGAGGATGTCCAAGGAGTACAAATCCAATTTGATGACTGCATTCAAAGTGTCTTTAATCCACAAGGCTTCTGCCTGTGTTTTCAAACCAATATAATCCATTTCTTTATTATTCAATATAAGAATGAACTTCAAATTATTAATAGTGACTCAAAGCAGCTTATTTAAACTGCTATATTTCTTTGTATGAATAATGCAAGAGAGGCTATATCTGTCTGTAGTCAAAAGACTCAGTGTTTGCTTGCACTCATGCATTTCAACTCTGTAGCACACTCATCAGGCATCTCAGTTATAGTATGAGATTCAATCTCTAATTCTGATAGCCAGTTTGGTCCATTGAACCATTCTGTGTTATTTTTCAGCTCTATCAATGATATTCCTGATGTGAGGAGTTATCCCTTCCAGGACAATGCTTCCATCTTGTGGATGAAATCAGTTTCGTAATCTCTTCAGTACTATTCTGGACAAATGGCTTCAAGTCTTGATCAACAACGTATATCTAGTACAAAGCTATCTTGGAATCAGTGTAGCATACTTACCCTCAAAACTCTGGGTTACAGTGTTCATGAGACGAAATAATAAAAGTGCTTTAATTAATTTAAGTCGTGGAATTGTCCGTGCATTAATAGGTGCCACTTGAGTCTCAGAAGAAACAAATTTAGCTGGACGCACTCCTCCATGATTAATGACAAAATAAACAACAGAAGCATGAGCAGTGCTGGAGGCATCACAAAAGCCACATAAGCAATACGAATCAGACTCACTCAAGTGACAAATAAAATGTAGGAACAGTAGTGGGTTGGCTATTCTGCAGACATTTTATTAGTGTCTTCCACCTCTCCAATAATAAATCAGTCAACAGTTTATCCAAGTTCATTCCAGACTTAGTGAAATCTTGTAAAAAGATCGTAAATACGATGATGACTGGCAAATACTGATAGGGTCATAAAACCGGCTAGCTACTCCTACCACTGACCTATTTGTTGGCAAGCACACGTCTACGTTAGCAACAACTTCTGAGACATTAAATACTAGACTTTCAGGTTTAACCTTTCACTGATTCCCAAGTACCTTGCATTCAGTTACTGGTACCTGTGGGAGTCTCATTCTCTCATGAATTTTATTCAGAAGGTTAACATTATTAGTAATAAATTTATGCAGATTAAATCCACCTCTGGCAAGCATGTCTTTAAACTCTAAATACAAAGTATATGCCTCACTCTCAGTATTGGCACAACATACCATGTCATCTACATACATTGAGTGCATCAGTTCAGCTACTGTAGAGGGAAATAATTCCTCACAGCCTTCCATATGATTAGGTACAGTAGCATTTAGCAAAACAGGGCTAGATGCCGCACCAATTACTACTCTACTAAACCTAAATACCTTCATTTCAGGCTCTTTGTTATTGATCTAATCATACCAAGTAAGACGCAATACATCCCTATCCTTGGAATCAATTGACACCATACGGAATGCCTTCTCAATGTGTGCTATCAAAGCAATTCTATAAAATGTGAATCTAAGAAGTATCTCCAAAATTTGCTGATTCAACTTTGGTCCAATGTGTAAACACTCATTCAGGGAAGCTACATTTGATGTAGCAGATGCAACGTAAACAATACAGATTTCAGTAGTCTCTTTGCCTTGTTGTATGACAGCATGGTGAGACAAGTAGTGTATTTTATAATGACCTTCTATCTCTGGCTCTGGTACCTGCTTCATAATCCTATTTGTCAATAGACCTTGGATAATGTCATCACATTCTCTGAGCTGTCTTGGATCTCATTCTAACCTTCTTAGTTGACTCCTTAGTTATCTAACACACAACTGTGACCATAATTGACTAAAGGTACCTTATGGCGGGTAGTAAAATTTGTCTTTGTAGCAATAAAAATCCAACTTTCTGAGCTCTATTTGTCATGAAACTACCCCAGAGGATGCTAAAAGTTATTGTCACTTTTAGAGGCAGTACTTGTCTAACAGAGCACTCAGAGGTTGATATTATTAATTATAATGATGAATTTAAAAATCCGCCATAAGGTACCTTTTATCAATTATGGTCACAATTGATAATTATACGAAATGTCCTGCAATGGACTTCTCCACAGTAAAGGTACTTCGTATCTGCCATCTCTTAATACTATATTTCGCTTATACTGCTCATAGAGTGAGCTCTTCTGATCCAAGACTCCCAATGATTTTAAGTCTCAAAATGGCCCCAATCATCTCACCAGTTCCTTTTTATTATTGTTTGCACTCGTCTGCAATGCAAATGTTGTCACAGTAGCACTTTTATACTGCTCAATTGACGAAATCGGGCCAGTTAGCACCCATTCCAGTCGTGTTTGTAATGCGACTGGACCACACTCTGCTCTAATCAGTCTACCAGTGACAAGTTGCCAACAAAATATATTTAGTAAATTGTATATACATACATTGGAGTGTTACAGAGAGTAGTATTAACTTACATCAGAGAATCGAGAGTTTGAGTTGAGAAGAAGATTAGAAATAGTTGGTGATTGCTGGGTGTTGTCAATATTTGTTGAATTATTGACATTACTATACAGTTTGCTATTGTACCTCCATCCTTGTAGCTTGTATCAGACCATGTACTAGACTGTTATTCATCAATGTGTACTGGTAACTTTAAAGAACAAACAACAAAGTGTAATAAAGAAAGGTAAGCTACAATAACACACACACATGTACTTACTTCTGTCTATACAGCTTTCATAATTGAAGACACCAAAGCCAAGACAAAAATCAGAAATAATATACAACCTATCTTAATAAGACAAAAGAGATGAGAAGGAAGTGAGGGAGAAATAGAGAAAAAAAATTTCCTGTATACATGTAATGATTATTATTACTTTCATGTATATAATTGAACTTGTTACATTAACATCTGTGGGTGTGAATATACTATTCTGATTAATTGACTCCCCGCCTATAAGTGAAGGAATTGTTCACTTACATATAAACTAAAACTTGGTTTGTTCAAACAGTGCTATCAATAAATCAGTACTGCATATACACATTCAGATTGTCATGGTGTGGCCAGGACAGAGCCTCATAATATATGCATGTACATGTATGGTTATTATAAAGGGAAGATAACATTAAATAATCAACTAAAATATCAATTGATTATCTTCATACACTGTAGGTTAACATGTTATCAACAGTTCAATCAGCTAGCAAACAATTAAAGCATACACTTTTTTGTTTCAAAACATACCATGTAATGCATTCCATGAGTTCATGTCCAGAAATGCTGGGACACGGAAACAAATTATTAGTATATTTCCGCATTTTTAAAAATGACCATTCTTAGCAATACAAAGGGAGCTGTATTTTCTCCCGTCCATTTCTAATGATAAACGTATTTTGCTTCGTTTCACTTAGAGAACTTATTAACATCATATAACACCTGTTTTTACTTTGTAGGTTGGCTAAAGAAATGTAGTTAAACCGTGGAACTTTTGTCACGAAGATGAAGACTTTGACGCCGCCATTTTACATTGACATATTAGCGTGTTTACAATATTTTTCATTTTTAACGAATTATAACAGAGTATTGTAAAATAAATTTCCTTTGTTTCACTTTGCCCTTTTAAATAGATCTTCTAAGCTACAATATGGTATAAAAAAATTGACAGTCATGTAACAAAAAAGTGTGGACTTACCCGTTCAAAGTAGCAAAAATTTTGAACTGTCCCATTGCGGTCATTGCATTATCTGCATTGCAGCTGTGTAATGATAATGTCCTCTGTCACTATTGAGAGTGCTTGTACTAATATATACAGAGCTGCTAATGCTAATGATGTTTGCTTTTGTCTCTCTATACCAAATAAGTTTCTCTACCAGTGGTATGCAGCACAATTAGCCAATTCAGCTACAACTATGGTCAGCCAGCTGAATAAGCAACTGGTAGGAGTCTCATTGCTAAGCTCGTTGGAGAAGAAATTGAAGATGAAAGGAGCACGATTAACTACAAATGTAAAACATGGATACAGAAAGAAAATATTGAGTCAATCCACATTAATGGATGTGCTTACATCTGACATTGTTAATCCTGAGGAAGCTATTAAGGTCTTAAGGTAAGGAATTGAGTGTATATAGCAGCTTTGGAGATACTTGAGTGCTGAGTAGATGTGTAGTAGCATGAGTAGAGTGTCAGTGTTAATATCAATTTCTTCATACAGAGCTACATTACAAAGAAAAGAGAAAGAATTAGTACAGCTAAGGAATAGCCAACCCGCAAACAATAAAGGGAAGGATTTAGATCAAGTTTGTGAGCGCCAGCAGAGACGTAAATTAGCTACATTGAAGGAGTCAGCTAAAGAAGCTTTACAGTTTGCTGGCTCATACAATCTTGATCTAACATCAATTTCATTCAAGAAACGGCAGCCACCTTGTGATCCAGTTATATTTAACTATTCACCTACTCACCCATCATCATCTTCCTCCCTCTCTCCATTGTCAACACCAGTTTCTTTGTCAACTTCTTCATTCTCTGCTCTAACACCTGAAATCGAATCAGCATCATCGTCTCAAGCCTCTAGTCAACAATCAAGCAACCCACCTGATTCACCTTCATCTGTACAACAAATTCTCTATCTTTTAGATTCCTACGGCGTATCGGATGATTTTTACCACGAGCTGTCCATGCTCAAAAAGTCTCTTCCCCGATCATATACAGTAAAACGTCTCCGAAAAAGTCTTTCGTCAACTGTTAATATTCAAAAGCTACCTCAAGGCTGGTACCTTCCATTTTGCAATTACCTGCAGTTGTCATTATCTCGATTGTTGGACTGTGGGCATCATATACAATCACCTATTGAAGTAAAAATATCTGGTGATGGAGCACCGTTTTACCGTTCATCTTCATTTATACTTTTATCGTTTTCATTTCCTCTACTTGACCCCAAGTCATCCTCTGCAACTGGTATGAAACATTATCATCCGTATTCTTTTTAATTTCTGTAGGGACACACACTCTAGCAGTAATAAAGGGAGAAGAGAAATATGATGTAATAAGGAATGGACTTGCACCTGTCATTAAGGAAATCAATGAAATGGTTCGGAAACCTTCTATAATTATTCAGGGAGTCTCTTATAGCCTAAAGTTTATTCTTGGAGGAGACTATAAGGTTAGAAAATAATCTCACGTTTATACCATAGCAATACTATAAATGCTTTAGTTTTTGCTATTGCTTCTGGGAATGAATGCTGCTCATTCTAATTATTCATGCATATACTGCACCATTAAAAAGGATAAAAGGTGAATTCTTTATAATTATACAGCAACATAACTTACTTTGTTTATAGATTTGATACAACTGTTCCCACCGAAGAGTATGAGACAAAACAAGCTCGGTCACTGGCTTCAATTAAGTCTTGTGCTAAGTCTAAGGCTATGGGCGTCCTTCGAGAACCTTTATTTGAAATAGAGCTAGAACAGGTTTCTAACATAGCATAATTATAATATTACTAACTTTTACAGGTTGTAATTGATGAGTTACATTTGTTGTTAAGAATTTCGGACGTATTAATTAGAAATCTATTAGGAATTGGTCAGGCGCTAGACTTGAAAGACATCACTACAAAAAATAGCACCAGACATGTCGACATGATATGCAACTTAATTCAATCCTGTGGAATAACGTTCCATGTAAAAACCAATAAATTTCAGACATAATTAGCACTAACTTTATATTACAGGTATGGAAGTCTAAAACAAAGAAGGACGAGTTGGATTGGACATCATTACGTGGTAGTGACCGTAAAAAGCTCTTAAACGAACTGCCAGCAAAACTGGTAAATGTATTTCCTAATGAGCTTGGTCGGCAGTTGATGAAACACTGGCTGGTTAGCATTATTTTTATCATAACTTATATTTTGAAGTATAATACAGGATTTCAAAGTCATTTATGAGATGATTGGCATCTCAAATCCAACTGATGATGAAACTCTTACAGTACAGAGCAAAGTAAAATTTAACCATCATATCATCTGTTTACATTAAACAGGCCTTACAGTGGATACAGGACTTCTTAAAGTTCCCATATGATGGTTACAGCAAGTCAAATGTTACCCCGTACATGCACGTTATGGGATATCACATACCTCATTTAATGAAATGCCATGCAGGTATCAAACGATTTAGCGGTCAAGGTACATAGACTCTCTACTGACATCTACTTAAATCACTATGTAGGAGTTGAGAAGAATAATGATTGTGCTAGGAAACATTTCTTCTCTAGCAACCACCAAGATGCTGCCAGAGACATCTTATTAACAGACAGCCGAGTGGAAGAACTGCAACATGGCAAAAGAGCAAAGAGGAAATATGAAAAGAAAGACACATCATACTGGGAACTTGGTATTAGAGAAAAGAGAAGAAAGATAGAATTCGAGCCTGAGCCAGACCTCAAGCCAGACACATGTTAGATCTAATAGGGTGGTCCACTAGTTTTATTACACATTATTATTTAGCATGCATATAAGTATAATAATTATGAATTATTGTTACAGTATCATGTAAATCAAAAACAATATGGCCTAGGCATGCAGTCATGACTGAAATGATTTGACAATAGTCAGAGAAAGAGTCTCGTTGAAGCCTCTGGTTCTGGGTGTCTTGTCACAGTAGAATGACTTTTGATGGTATGATACGTGGCTGTACATATAAATTGGAAATTCTACACAGCAACCTTCTCCAAACTTATTGTAGAAATTAAAGAAACTATCTTCAAAGTACTGTGATGGAAAATCAGCTCTGACATATAACTTTCCAGGCTTACACTTAACAGCTTCTCCTTTGTCATTAAAAAGGTAGTTAAAGGTGTGACGATGAAATGGTATTGATATTTTACGTCTACGGAGGATTCCAGATTTTAAACTAAATTGTAACGAAGATCGTAGTGTACTAATATCATCCATCAGTACTCTCCTGCATGGATCTGGGTCATGATATAACCTAATTATAATAAATGAACTGTCAGTCCAGCATTGTACAAAAATAGCTTTAATGAATGATCACTCTACCTTATCGCCGTGGCAGTAATATCTTCAGCTGGCACCCAAGTAGCTTCCTCTTTTGAATACCCCTTCCAAAGAACTAAATACACTACATGGCCCTGTGAGTTAAATTTTTAAGTCTCACGGTCTTCCAAGAAAACTGTCTGATACATACCTTCTTAACTTTCTTGTCTATTAACCTCTCCACTTCATATACATCAGTTTCATTACCACTAACTACCAAACATTGATCATTTTTTTCAACAAATTCTTCCTTTTCATGTAGCTCCTTGTAGAAACCAGCAGTGACAGTTTGTTTGCATTTACGCGCCATTTTGTTACCGTGGTAACGCTTATGAATATTATTATTAATCAATGAATAAAATTATTTACGTATGAATATAATTATTGAATGCTATGAATATAATTATTAAGAAATGTCCGCACGGCCCATTGCAATTTCTGGACATGTTGTGGGTTTTTTGGATAACTCTTCTGACACTTTTGCACAAGTTTTAACTTTCATTCAATCTATAGGAAGTGTTTCATTCAATAAATAGCAGCAGCAGCAAAAACAATTTCCTTGCCTACAATTATCACAATATGATCTTTATTTCCGTGACAATAACTCCTTGCAGCAGGCGGCAGCTGTCTACATCCTGATGCAGCTTAACATGTAATTCTATTTAATGCACCACAGTAATAAATGCCACAGTTCACAAATTCTTTCCTGCCACAATTGCTAATAACAATATGAAGGCGATCTGAGGACATATGTACATACCTTTTGATGTCATCTTTATTTTTAATACAGTCTTGTCATTTTAAATAGGACAATCCATCACCAAATTTGTAGCAACCAATAACATGGGCAACCAGAGTATCAGCAAGCATTAGCAAAACTGAACAATGAAAAGTACATCTTTATCTCATCTACTTATAACTGTTACACTCGTCTAGTTATTATTAGAAAAAATACTAAACTACATGTACGTGTAACTCACTGTTGACAGCCAATTAATGAATGAAACATCCTTGTGAATGCTTTTTGATGACAAACATGTGATTACCTAAATGAATGGCTTTGTTTGCTAGTCAATTGCAGTTTATGTTGTCATGGAATACTAAATCATTCCTACATGTACATGTCATAGGCGTAGGAATGGGGGAGCTGGGGGCTTCAGCCCCCCCCCAACTTTTCAGCAAGAAGGGCTTAGCCCCCCATGTTTACATGCTAAGTCATGCTTTTTAATGTTGAGCCCCCCCAACTTTTGAATCATTCCTACGCCTATGCTTGTATGCAATAATAATACAAAATGTCACTAAGTAAACATGTCATAGCTATACAGTATATCAATTCACATGCCTGAAGCTATCAAAACTTAACTAATATTTGTGAATTTTAGTTGGACAAACATGAGGATTGCAAAGTATAGAGGTAATTTTCAAGGGTCAGCTATATAGCTTTACATAATACATATACCTAGGTATTACATGTATTATGAATGCATGTATATCTACCTGCACTTCAACGTACACCATGTACTGGCAATTTGGCATAACATGATTAAGCCATGTGGTCCCTTCAGGTTCTTAACTTATTTTCATTTATACCAAGACTCTTGCTTATACATGTAGAGAAGGAGAGAAATAATATACTTATACCACTGTAGCTTCTCAGTTACCACAGTTACTGTGGTTTCCATAGTTACCAGTATCATTACTTTTAAAAATGGAAAAACTCTCCACAGTGCTACATATAGGCAAAAATAAGTGCTGGGTAGGTAGATGAAGCTTTAACACTCAGGCCTGTGCTTAGTTAATTTATTAATAGCAAAATTACCAAATTAATACTCACATCACGGGCTGGGACATCCTGCATCTGCGAAAGCAAGAAACTATCAAAGTAATACCAAACTACAGCTGTAGGTCTTTGCTTCCTTCATCTTTATTTTTAAATATTTTCAAATACTTCACACGCCTATTCGTTTCATTAGAAAAAATGGTGACACTGGTGGATTAGACAAAGTGTAAACAGAGTCACAGGGCAGCTTACAAAAGGGAAAATTCAGATGTTGATTAATTTTTACGAATTTATTATGAAAGCAGCCTAAAAAGTATACCATTAGTCAGTACTACATGTGTGCCCATATATACAGTGCATGTTTTTGTACCTGTACATACCTAAGGCCAGCCCTTATTAGTGACCTCAAATTATAGAATCATTTTTGCCTTTTTTCCAGCACATAAATGTCATCCATTTGACCATGTGTTGCTATTTTGGCAAGATTCATACAAAGTAACCAATGTAACCGATGCTATGAAAGTACATGCTCATATCAACCCCTCATCTACTTGACAATGTTTACTAACCCTTGTAGCTCTTGTTAATTTACTAGAAGAATGTCCTCCCCAAGCCACACTACATGTGCATGTATATCATGAATGAAGTAAGTTTAAAAACAGTTAAAAGACCTGCTTGTACAGACGGATGCAATTCATCAGTAAGGGCTTTACCCAATAATTACCCTATACATGCAGTGATTGTTTTGCTGTCTTGTTTTTGTTTTTTCCTCGCAAAATTAAATTTAATTAAAGCACCTCAAATGCCATTTTATTGTATATAATTGCATTCATGTAGTGTCAGTCCAGAAAATGGAAATTAACTCACACATACATGTACACATGTATGTTTGAAAACATTTCAACATTATAGGTACATACACATGTACATGTACATGTACAATGTACTTTTATTATGTCTCAGTGCAGTAGATTTACATGTACTGTGTCACTAGCTCATAAATTTAAGTGGACATTGCACTACAAGTAATGAATTTTTCACTAAAAGATTTATTTTGTATTTTTGTGCATGTACTGCAGTATCTAAATTTATTATTTTTAGGTACGATGTGAATTGTGCATGTATAATGTAAGCTAGTTTTGCCATCTGCTATAAAGGCCGACTACTACCGGGTAAAAAGGAGAAAGAGTAATTTTGATCATTACAGGGACAGCCTGTGAGTACAACATGTACAGTATGTGCATTCTACATGCATGTATACATGCATACATACATGTATATGTATACATTTATTTGCTTTAATTTACATGTAGATGTATATAGTACTGGATCAATTGTCAGAGTATTTGAGTAAGTGAAATGGACAATCTTTGTATGTTAACTTGTAACTTTTTCTTTCTCTTTCTTTTTCTCCATCAACAATGAACAGTTTATCAGAGAAAGAGCAGTTTTCTATAGAATAGTAAGCATGTCCATTCGGATATGTATGCATATATATGTAATGTAGAACATGTCAGTATCATTTGGGGATATTTTGTTTTCATTTCAGTATAATTGGGGCGAGCCTGAGCGAGCCCCACATAAACGAGAAGGGTATGTAAGTCTGTTTGTTTGTAGACGAACGTCACCCCTATCAGTATGAAAAAATTTCCACTTTTTAATAAACTTGATAATTTCATTGAAGAAGGGTGTGGCCACAGTGAAATAAAATGGCAGCTCAGTATTAAAACTGAAAATTCTTGCAAGACTGATTTGACTGTACTGCTGTCCAAATGCAGCAAGGAAGGTTAAGAAAGCAGACATGTCATGTTCTTCTTTGATGTAAATTACTCTGATGAAGTGAATGTCAATGACAGGCCTCAGCCTGTGAAGTTGAATTAACTTAAAGTATGCATGAAGCCAAAAACTACATTGCTACAGACAGTTGCCTATCTAGCTTTATTATTTGTATAATGACTGCTTTTAGCTAACTTTAATGCTTGCTAAATGCTATAAGCAAGGTAGCTTTAATTGTTGCAGAGAATACAAAGGTAGATCATCAAGAACTATACATCCATGAGCTCTGAGCCTGCTTAGTTGCACCACTCTAATATCTCATGGTTGCACAATAATGCTCGAGTATTGTACATGTATGTTAGTCTGTAAAGATCTATTGTACATGTATGTATATTGCTTCGCTTGCGTAGGCTCGCCCCTTCAATGTTTTACATTCGTCTAGTATTATTAGTTTAACGTTATTGGGGCAGTCATGGAAGTGGGTTGAGTCAGTATTGAGAGTACATACATGAAATATCTTTCTCTTTGTGTTTCTGTCACTCCTATTTTTACTTAATCCTTTAATTTGTCCCTCTATTTCTCTCTCTAGGCAAAATACTTTTGTTACTCAGTCTCTGTATCATTTGTATGAGCTTATTAACTGCCATCAAACTATAAGTGAGGACAAAATTGGTCAATTAATCTCATGGTTTTGTGAGTAATTGAAACACACACACACACCACTATTCTTAACTTCCACTCTACTCTCATCTCTTTCTTTCTCTTTCTCTATTATTGTCAGCTAAACTACATGTACATGTAGCTACACATATTTCAAGATTTGCAATTTTGTCCTATCACAGTTTGGCAACAAAACAATAGTAAGAAGCAGTATGTACACGTGCATGTACTTACATGTAATCTTGATATAAGTATTAACAATCAATCCATTTTAAAGTGCTTTATTACAAAATTAATAATAATTACATTGTATCATTATGCGCTGTATGGTATATATACATGTATTGTGCATGTACATTTGAGTAATTATAATTCTTGTATATTAAATATAAATTTCAGTGTATAGTGGTTATTTTTGTTATCATTACGATTTGTAGGGAATTAGATTGGGACTATCTGAATGACATGATAGCAGGCAATTAAGTCATCAAAATCAAACTTGCACGTACACCTCTGAGGATACTACCATATTGCCAGTGGTCATTGTATTGAAGGTATAAAGAGATGTACATGTACATGTACATGCATTGAAATGTAACTGAACAATCGTATAACATATAGATAGAAAATTTGGAGTGTTAACGTTTGGCAAATTGGCTTCAAAAGAGGTTTGGACGTTAAAATTTTGGCAAAATTTTAACTCTGTCTATGCTTCTATGGAACTTTATCAAATAGGTGACTATAAATTTGGCAAACAGACTTCAGTTCCCCAAAAGCGCCATAATTTTACTCCACCAAATATTCTAGCTATATAGTAATTCATTTTAAAGTAATTAGAAATTTAATCACATGATCTTACAAAATTGGATTTACACATTAAGTGATAGTCAACACTTTAGTAATTGAACTATTGTCTTAATGTAACAATCTTTTTCTCTTCTCTAAAGGCAGAGGTTAATGTTTGTTTCACTGTTGTCTCCTGAAGAGAAAGAAGCATTGCAGGTAGTGTTACTTGTTATCATATTATTATTGCCAATCATGTTGTTATTAATAGTGTATTGTAGCAACGGAGAGAGAGACAGACAGACAGAGAGAAAGGGAGGGAGATAGAAAGACAGAAATATATGCCCTTTGTAACAATGAACATTTTTCTTTCTAAAGTCAGGTTATGCAGGCTTTCCAGTACTCAAGCAGAGACAAAGTGAGAGTAGACAGATGGGACAACCCCTTGAAGGAGGAGCATAAAGTCTTAAATCAACAAAAGTTAGACTAATTAGTAACTGCATGTACATGCATCCTATGGGAATAATAGATGTACACATGTATCTACATTTACCTAGTACCTACTTACATGTATGTAAGCCAGCCCTTTCACCCCAGCAAAGCATAAACAGCAGTTCATGTAGTGCAAGCTAGGTTTAGGTAGGTGTACGGTACACATGTACCTGTATGTCAACAATTAGGGTAGATGAAAGCAGCCTAAAAGTATACAATTAGTCAGTACTGCATGTGTGCCCATATATACAGTGCATGTTTTTATACATGTACATACCTATGGCCAGCCCTTATTAGTTTTCTGACACTACAGATAAAAGCATAATATAGTGAATATTGTTGATGGATCTCATAGCTTTATTCCTACCATGTGCCTTGTTCTTTTGCCTTGATCAATGTACTTCTCCAGTTCAAATGTGTCATTATTCTTAGTATGTACTTTTGTATACCATACCATATGGACTATCATGCATGCATATGTTGGTAATTTAGAGTGCTTTCATGATCATACCTACCATTGTAATTCATGCATTGCACATACAGGTACAGTTTATGTGTATGCTTATTGTACAAGTATAGTACAGCCACAAGTTTACCAAATTTCACACTCAAGAAGTACCAAATAAAATGTCTTTCTACAGTTTGATGTCCTCTCTTTGTCCCCCCCTCCCTCCCTCCTCTCTCTGTCTCTCTCTATCTCTCTTTCCCTCTCTGAACATATGTTACATGTACATGTCAATGCATAAATACGTGTAATTCATTAAGTGCCAAACCAAAACCCAGCCCTAATTAATAATATTACCTAATAATTAATAATCAACTAAAGCACATGGTCAAGCACATGTTAAGTTTAGTGCCAGGAGAAAGGAAACCAATACCTTCCAGTATGTAGTGGTAAGCCCAGTTGTGCTAGATAATAATCATAGGCCCTGAGTATTTAACGTCAGCACACATGTAACTGAACAAGTCATATTGGTAACAACAGGTTTTTAAGGCAGGCAGGGAGGTGAGAGTTTGGCCATTAAATACTTTTTAACACCCAGTTCCGGTTCTCAAGGCCAGATTGCCTAGCCTGCTGTTCACCACAACTTTTATGCTAGCACAGTAACTGAAAAAGCTTATGTATATTGTGAGAATTATTACTCCTCCGTCTGTGAGCACAGAAAAGGTGTTCTGAGTCATTAACAGCGGCTGAGAGTGAAATATTGAGCACTTTGAGTGGAGATGGCATAAATTGCCTAATCCCTCCTTGGAAACTTGAGAGGATTTTGCCTTGTGAATAATCTCTCTCTCTTTGTCTCTCTCTCCCTCTGATTTTCTTTGACATTTTTTCCAGCACATAAATGTCTTAAAATTTATTAATTAACCCTTTATGCATTTGACCTTGTCTTGCTATTTTGGCAAGAGTCATGCAAAAAACGATATAACCGATGCTATGAAAACAGGCCAATATTTGTTATGCCAGTCTGATTATAAGTATGCATTTTGTATATACTTATATCGATGACGTTCTCATAGCTAGCTCTGACCCTGAAGAGCATAAGGAACACCTTCACTCAGTGTTGGAGTGTTTTAGTAAACATGGCATTGTCATCAATCCAAACAAGTGTGCATTTGGGGTATCACAAATCACCTTCCTCGGTCATCTTGTTGATCAGCACGGTGTCCGCCAACTCCCAGAGAAAGTCGAAGCACTTCGTGCCTTTATATTACTGACTACTCTAAGTAAACTTCGTGAGTTTATGAGACTAGTTAACTGTTATAATAGATTCATACCTAATTGTGCATGTATTTTTTTCCCACTGAATTATTTTTTAGGTAAAAAGTACAAAAAGAGAGAAATTCATTGGACCATCGCTGCATTCAACAATATCAAGGAGGCACTTGCCCAAGCGAGGCTGTTATCTCATCCTAAAACTACGCTGAGTCTTGCAACAGATGCGTCTGATGTAGCTGTGGGAGCAGTTCTGCAGCAGTGGATTGATGACACTTGGCAGCCACTGGCATACTTCTCCAGACCCTTGAAACCACCTGAGAAGAACTATAGTACGTTTGACAGAGATTTGTTAGGGATTTATCTAGCAATTAAACATTTTTGCTACTCCTTAGAGGGTTGGCAGTTTTACGTATTGACTGACCACAAACACCTAACACATCTCCACTCATTTCACTCTAATCAACATTCACCACAACTTGTTTGACATATGGATTATATTCTACAGTTCACCTCAGACATTCGTCATGTAAAGGGGTCAGCTAACTCAGCTGCAGACGCTTTGTCTCGTGCTAATATCAATTCATTCTCTACTAATACTCCACCTCGAGTAAATTTTTAGAAACTGGCGGAAGTACAACAGGATGATCCTGAATTAACCGAGTTGTTGAAGTCTCCTTCACAACACTCATTAGTACTCAGAAAAGTACCTCTTACTTTCTCTACTTGTACGATTGTTTTTCATGTACCTACAGGGATATCTCACCCATTTGTACCAAGTTCATTGAGATTTACAGTATTTTCAGCACTACATTCCTTGTCACACCCTGGCATTCGTGCATCACAATGATTACTTACCAGTTGTTTTGTCTGGCCTGTTATTAACTCCAACATTCGGAAAAGGACTTGTCAATGTCTCCAGTGCCAACAAACCAAGGTCCAAAGAGACACTGTCACTCCCATTTCTCACTTTCCTACTCCTCTACATAGATTTTGTCACTTACATATTGCTCTAGTTGGACCACTACCTGTCTCTAGAGGCTTCACTTATCTACTAACTATGGTGGATAGATTCACTCGATGGCCAGAAGTTGTTCCACTACAGGATGCAACTGCTGAGACAGTAGCACTAGGTTTCATTACTGCATGGGTATCTCGATTTGGAGTCCCATCACTCATTACTATGGATCAAGAAAGACAGTTTGAGTCATCTATATGGTCTCAACTAATGAGAATCCTTGGTACGCAGCGTATCCGGACTACGGCATACCACCCCATTGCTAACGGACTAGTGGAGAGACTACACTGTCAGTTAAAGGCTGCTATAAAGTGTCTACCTTCTCCAACAGACTGGGTATCTGGACTGCCCTGAATTTTCTTACGAATTCGCACTGCCATTAAAGAGGATATTGGCTGTACTAGTGCTGAACTGGTATATGGAGCAACACTAAGAGTCCCTGGAGAATTGATTTCTCCTTGATCAGCTCCTCTTCCGAATATTTCAACATACTCCACAGCACTCTGCTCTACTATGCAGTTTGTCAAAGCCATACCCACTTGCTCATGTACTCGGAATTCTTATCTCCCCAAAGCACTCTCCGATTGCTCTCATGTATTGGTTAGGCATTACGCTGTTGGTGCAGTATTACAGAAGCCTTATGATGGACAATACAAAGTAATATACCAAGCAAAAAAGTTTACACTCTCATTATCAATGGAAGAAAGAGTAATGTCTCCATAGACAGACTTAAACCTGCCTTCATAGACTAGGAGTACAGGCTTGACAATGAATCTCAATCTCCTCCCTCTCACTCCTCCCCTCCACTCTCTTCCTCTCCTCCCTCCTCCCTTCCATTTTCTCCTTCTCCCCTTCCTCCTATTCCCACATCTTCATCGAGTAGGACTACCAGGTCAGGGAGACATGTACACTGGCCCAAACAACTCAAAATTTACTGTTAAGTATCGTTCGCATACTCACTGGGGGGAGTACTGTGGTATGCTAATCTTAGCAATAATTAATTTCCTGTTATGTCACAATACACATCATAAAATAGGAAAATAATCTCTCAATCAGACAATCTAAGCTAATCTAATCTCTCGACTTTCGTTCCTTCGTTCTACAGCTATCTCCTTATTATCTCTCTCTAGCCCCAAGGCTTCATCCATTATTGATCCTCTAGTTGGTCCACTGTATAACTCACTCTCGTATGATCCTATCACTTACATATTATCAGTTTTGTAACATTAGTGAGTTCTGTATTTCATTCTTCCTCCTATTCCTTTCCTTTCTCTCTCTCTCTTCTGTAACTCTCATTCACACACCTCTCAATTATTATAATAATTCCGAGTACCATTTCAAAGTTAGAGATATTGTTTTAACACCAGTCGTTTGTTAACACAGCATTGTACTGCAAGAGGAGCAGCCACACATCCTCAATGTCATTGTTGAAATTGAGCAGGCACTGTCTCAACAACTGGACTCATCTAGTTCAGTTGTGGCCATTTACAAGAGTATCATACATTGATGTATCATACATTGAGGCAGATACGTGTAGTTTAGTCAGCTGGTGATGGAAGCGATGAAACTGTTGGAGAAGTGGTAGAAGTATGTTATGGGTGTGGTTTTCTTAATATCACACCCACTACTAAATTAGTGATAATGAGTATTGGTGTAACAGCCCTTTTCACAAGGCTGTACAACTGATACTGTGTGTGTATTTGTAAGTTATTTTAAGCCATAATTTCAGAAGTGCTGATTGACAATAAATTGCTGACAATATTTTTGAAAACAACTGTTAATGATGTAGGGTATTTCAGGTGTCGTCTTGATCAACTGTAGGCAGCTAACAATTTTTTCAGCCAAGGTATTAGTTATTTCCTTTAGCATAGTTATAATTTATCAATTTTCGGATCAACGTGTGAAAAAAAATATAACTCAGCCCACACCTGCGAAGAGTGATGTTGGGCAGTTACTGTTCTACATGTTGGGAAAATTCGTAGTGAAGTCAGAAAAGAATGAGCAGCAGATGGGACTATATACTGAAGGAGAAAATGTTAGTTACTATGTAAATAATTATATTATATACTTGCATGTGCATTAGTTCTTGATTTGCCATACAATTTAGAGTAGGCCTAAGGGGAACTCTCATGCCTCAGTCCAATTTCACGTGTCTAAATTCTATGATGTGTTGGACAAGGTAGTAATTAAGATTATATGCAAGGCCATATTCTCTGCGATTAATTTATCTTTTGATTCCCAGTAACTACGAATGATAATTTTGTGTGTATGATAGATTTTTCCCTTTATAACTGATAATGTTTAAATATAATGTATTAGTCTTTCATGTCTCTTTGTAGAAATGTGTTGTCCTAGGTTATTGGTTATAAAATTTGCAAAAATTAATTGCCAAGTTGTCTTGGCACTTGCTAGGTACCTTAGGAAGAACTTACTGGACTTTTAAAAACATCCGTCAGTGTTTCCTTTCCCAACTTTCTTTTTCTGTTAATGAATTAAAAGCACTGTTGACAAGACACTTCAATGAGGAAGTATTATTTGTATTATATAATATAACGGCCCACCAAGAGGGAAGTCTTACTTTCCTCTTATCTGCACTGTCACCTCCATATGCACATACACTGTCTTCCTGTACACTCACCATATAAGAACTGTTGACATATTGAAAGTTGAGACTGCATGATAATTGTAAAGATGAAATTGTCTCTCCAATTGAAACTTCGCATGCACATAAAGTCTGTTGTTAAGTATTGTAATAGTAAATTATGTTTGACAGTATGGCCTTTCTTTTACTCTATAGTGTACACCTCCGTTCACTGGGACAGCACTGTGCATACAAATAACATTCCTTACTGCATACAATAGCCTCCACACATTAGACACCTGTATAACTGAGCAACTACCTTCTATCAAAGTATCCATTATAGTGGCTACTATTTGTTCTTTGCATGTTTCTTCATGGTAGCAGATTCATACTTTTTTATGAATAACATTACTTGAAATATTGCAAAGCAATCCGATGATTACAATCACATCTCTTTCTACATGTGTATGCAACTATAAAGTAAAAACAATCAATTCCTATTTCTTGTATAAATTAAAAATTTTGATATTTATGGTATCTATTTCTATTAAATTGTGACCATAATTGACGAAAGGTACCTTATGGCGGAAAGGAACATTGGTCTTTGTAGCCTTAAAAATCCAACATTCTGACTCCAT
>NW_003546734.1:31926-41206 GCF_000090795.2 Amphimedon queenslandica
ATACACTTGCAGCAATAAAAATTTCATTTTCAGTAGCCCAAGTACCGAATTGGTCAATTTTTTTTCTATCATGTTCGCCTTCATTGCAGTTCCAGCATTTGTACTAAAAATATTATCAAGAGTACATAATAACTAAAGAGAGCATTGAACGGCACTTTACGAGCTGCTGCTGTGGGCATATTTGCTCAAAGTCACAATCCGCATACTCCAGTATACTTTTTCAATGAATATAATTATCACGTAGACATTGAGTTGCCATTGTTACGAGTTGGCAAATTCTTGGGGCAAAAACTCGTGGATGCTGGCAGCACTGCCTTTGTAGTCATGTTTCCAGCCTAGTTCCTTTCTTGTATGGAAAGTCTTTGCCAAGTTATTAAAAGCTTATGGCCAGATAATGTTGCCACATCGCGTTATATGGTAAATATACTGGAGTATGCGGATTGTGACTTTGAACAAATATGCTCTCATGCGGCATTCTACTTTAGGGCTGTGGGATACTCTCATTAGGTATTATGTAGTCTTGACATTATAGATGTGTGGCAATACTAAATTTGATAATTCTAATGCATATTTTGTCATTAATACACAAGTAGGTGACCTAAGTAGCATGTGATTCCTTTCAGTCCCAGTTGCAGTTTAGAAATAGCTCAGTAAAAACAATTATCATCTCCTTTTATTTTATGACAAATGTAAGGAGATATCCCAGCATGTGTAATAGTTTTGAGTGGATTAGCAGTAACAGTCTCCCCAGTTTAATTTTGTATCAATAAAGCAGCAGAATTTATCCAGTCATGGAAGGTGTTTTGCCTATTGCAAAAGGATTTGCATCGTCAGCTTTAAAAAACTCAACATCATGTTCTTCTTCAGCAGACTCACCACTGTTTCTATGATTGAGCGGGCATGATCGTTGCTGTCAAGATTTTTCAATGCTGTAAATACATTTAATGCTACTAATAATAAACTCCTCCAAATCTCTATCTGTATCACAGCTATTCAAAATACTACTATTATAACTAGGAGAAAAACTTCTATCATCATCACTATCAATTGATAGTAAACTAACTTGCAGATCAGCTACCTTATCTTTTATTGCACCACCGTCACCCACAAAGGATAATCTCTGTGTACCTATGTCTTGATTAACATCAGTCATACTTAGTTTATCGTTTTTCCACTATAAATTATGGCCTCAACTTGTTCTGCTTTTTTGCAAGATAATTTAGGTGTCTCCTTACCGTATGTGTGGCACCTCTTTTGTTCCTCAAACCATAATTTACGTGCAGTTTGTTCAGATTGCCTTTGCCTATTTCTTGCTGTTCTTCTCTTACGCTTCACATCACACTGTTTGACTTTTGAAACACTTGAACCTAGAAACATTTATTGCTTTCAATGCTTTAGCCATGCCGTGAAATCTAGGTAGGTTCATTCTGCCAAAAAAACCAATGGAAAGCTGGCCCCTTATGCACATACATCCAGGACATATTACTTTGTATAAGCCTATAAGAAGTAGAAAGATAACAGAGAAACATCTGAAGATTTATATATTTTTGCTTCTAAACTGCAGCATTACATTATGTGATGATTCAGTTATGCTAGTGTGGTGAGAACCAAATTCCTCATGAATAATTTGTTTTGATTTGGCAATAACAGCTTGATATGCTATTTCATACACAAGACTATGGAATGGGCAAATTAAATTGTCGTTTGTTTTGTATGGCTTACCTTGACATGTAATGTTACCCTTTGTACATTTTCCACAATCACAAACAGTTAGATCGTGAACAAAACACTTACAACCTTCCCTTTCATGCACATTTTTTGCATGGTACTTAGCTAGCGAGTAAAGTCGACTTGAAAATGCATCGTGATCACAGCCAATGGACATGACAATAGCAGAAAAGTGTATCCTAGCTGCTGTAATGAAACCATTAGTGACAACCATTTTCATTCATCATGCAGTGACACTTTTCTGTAGCAATGCTAGGGTGATTTTTTAATACTTTTTTTTGGCTCTGAAAAAGAATTTGCCAAGCAAACCTTTTGAAATGTTTTTAATGATTTCGTACAATATGACCAATACACAGAAGAATCCTGCAATTAGGAAAATTAGAAAACAAAGCTTTTGAAGAAGTACTGTCATTATCGGCCCGTGTATATTCCCGCCATGGAAATCTCAAAACAGTAAGATTTTTACCTTTTGCAAAAATTTTTAAACGCAACAATCTAACTTTTGTTTAATATTGTATTTGCTTTAATTTCATCTGTAGAAATAATGGATAATACGCCCCTAAAAATGGCTTATTTCTGAATGATTCTTCAAGATGAAAGTTATCCTTTGTCCCTTTGCTTTAATGATGTTACACTGACTAAAATCCATGTGACTAAAGGTTCTACTTCTTTCAGGTACCGTATTTCCTTAAATAGAAGCTGCATTCAAATAAACACCGGGGTAGCAATACAATTTAACTATAAATACGCATCACTAGCCTAAGAGTGACTCAGTAGTCTAGTGGATAATGCTTGAAGTTTTAGAAGTCAAAAGTATGAGGCCACGGGTTCCAATCCCACTCTGGGCCTAATTTTTTTTTTTTTTTTTATATATTTTTTGGAGGTCCAAATATCATTTTAGGAAATAGACGCCCAGGCTTTTATTGAAGCAAATACGGTATGTAGTTAATGTTTGATTAAGAAGTTCCAATAAAATACAACACAGGAATGGAGTAATGGGGCTGGCCTAAAGTGTTTAATTTGAAGCAAAGAACCAGCAGACTCACTGTATATTGCATATAAAATTTTTTCATTGGTTCTTGTCTTGTTTAAATATCAATTGCTTGTTTCAACTAATGTCATCATAGCCTAAGGTTGGTGGCCAATTTTAGCACTGACAGCTACACAGAGGAAGTTAAGATCATTTGCTAAACTTTATGTAGAGTTTTTGGGACAATTGAACAAACAAGAAAGGTCAAGAAAAGGGAGCATAGCAAAAACTACACAAGTGAGAGGCTTTTACACATTTGCAGTAATAGAGTAAAAATATTGGAAGGGTCACATAAAGTTTTGCTTGGTTTTAACTCAATCAATTGGATAAATTTGGTTGCTCTTCACTTGGGACAAATATGCTAAGATTTTATTCATTTAATTTTACAAATTTACTGTTGTCACCGAGAAGGAAAGGTAGAAAGAGGCCTCACAGGATTTAATGAATGAATTGATAAATTAGTTAAAAACTTCTTGGACCTGAAGAATGCACAGACTTAACCCGCACACATCATTTACTTATACATCACAGACACATATTGCATAACATTACATAACACTGGAAAGTAATCTTGATTAACAATGCATCCTCACGTAAGAAATAGAAATAAGTACAAAAATAATAATCAGGAAAAATCATAATCATAATAATAATAATAATTGCCTAGAGAAATAATAGTTAAGGATAGATTAGCATTATCAGTTACAACACCCCTCCCTCTCTAAGTTTCACATACCAAAGCTTCATGATCCCTTCAAGCTTGGTACAAGGATGAGGAGTTACTGTGGGTGGAGGTGGAGGAGGGACTGGAGGAGGAGCTGGAGGTGCTAAAGGAAAATGACCAAAAGAAAGTAAGCATCACCAAAATAGTGCTTCCAATGTTATCTACAGCTTATTTTATAATCTCTTGAATCAAGTGACCAAAAGAAAAATATCTTGTGTAGTTAAGAGATAGCATCCACCTGACTATAGCTTACAATTATGTGACATGCCAGATGAAGAGAAAAACATGTAATTGGACAGAAAATCATTCAGGATTCAGGTGCAGAGTCACGAGATGCAACAATTTTCCTTATCAACACAAACGTTTTGAAGGCTTTGGAAACTATGGAATCTCATATGAGAGGACCAGGCATATCACCAGAGAAAAAACACAAAAACCTCTGCTAGGCCAAGACACCATTAAATAAAGATAACATGCTAAATTGATTTAACTCTGGAGCTGACATACTTTTCAACACAGTTTTTCTAGACAAAATTTGTAAAACAAAACTGTCTTTATTCAAATCTCTGCAGATAACAGCCTAGTCTCACAATCCAGGCAAGGGTCTGCTAATTATATGACAGCCCTGTTTATACGACTGCACCCATTCTAGCCAAAACACTCATGTTTTCTGCAGAGGCAAAGAAGGACTGAAAGATGGTCACTGACATTATGAGACATTTAGACTAGAGAATTGGGAAAACTGAGGATCATGGCAGCGAATGTCTTACCAGATCAAAGGGTCTTAAAACGTGGTGACGACAGGACTGAGATGTTGATATGACAGGTGAACGTATCGAATTTACGACAAGCCTTTCATGTTGATTCTAAAGAAATGCGGTTAAAAAACAATATGGATGCAACAGGCTTCTTTCCAGATGAAGAATCTGGGTCTTTAAGGGGTCTAACACCCTGGCAAACTTTTCTAGTGGAGGGTTCACCGGTTCCAGTTACTAACGCCATCGTCACTGCTAACAGGACCGTCCCCAAAGCAACTCCAGGGGCAAGTCGTACCATTACTCCATCTGCAGTGTCACCTGGAACATCTAGCACTTCATACAGCCCTAATTTCTGTTTTTTAGCAAAGAGGCAGTCTTTAACGCCGACCACTGCTGGAGCCAAAGTAACGGTTGTTAAAGCTATCGTGGAGTGGGGTGATAAACCACATTTTAACAAGCTGCAAGAGATATTAATTGAAGTAGATGAATCCATTGCAATAGTGAGTATATAAAACAACAAATGCAGAAGCGTTGGGGACACACGTACACCGCAGTCACAGCTGATGGGCTTGAATTTGATAGTGAATCAGCTGCTCAAGGTGAGCCTTATTATAAAGCAGGATTTTTACTTAATAGTAATGATTATACTTTAGGCCTATCATTCTGGAAATGACTCCAAGAATTATTAATGCAGTACTTTGTTCGAAGTTTCTTCTAATACATAAGCAGAAAAAGAAATGTGTCCCGTCTTTTGATGAAGATGACTTTGAGGTAACAACAGAAAAAAAGAGGTGCATTGATGACATAATCTGTAAAGTGGAGAGAGTGGGACGAGATGTAAACAATCTAAAGTGGCTTGTAACCAAAATTGTTACAGTATCAAAAGAAATGAAGGTTCAATTTGGCCTGATAAAAATGATGCGCAGTAATTTCAAGTGTAAACTCTGCCATCGTGTTTTGTTATGTCTTCCTATCATGATTTCAAAATGCTGCGAAGTAATACTAGGCTGTGAGTCCAGTGTTAACAAGTGGTATTCTAATGGACAATATCAGTGTTGTCCATCATGTGGATCGGAAAGAGCTTACAATGAAACCATGATTTTGATAGGGCTAGACGACTTTTTGATGGATATCAAGGCAATAATTGAAACACAAAAGGACGATGACAACCCACTTCCACCACCACTACAATTACTCAATGATTAGTCACTGTGGTTAACAGTTTTTCTATTGAGGTTTGTCACTCGTAAGCAACTGTATTATGACTATAATCCTTCGTTTCATTTATCATTATATTATCCACTTGTGCTACATTTAAGCAATTTCATTTATTCAAGTTCAATTTATTGGTTTAATGTAGTCCAGTTGCTAATACTTTTCTTTGTCTAGAATCATTATTCCCTTAATGATGTGCACTACTCTTTACCGATGTAAAGTATGATGCTTTACTTCACACAGTTATGAATAATTTTCTTGACAATGCCAAAACCCTTTCTTAACTGATAAAAACAGTCTAAATGACTACTTTTGTCATCTTTTTAACTTTTGTGTTCTTATTAAAAATTTAATTATGGTACAATAAATAATTTGTATAATTTAGTAACTAGCAGAATAAGATTTACAAATGTCAAAAGAAGTTGTCTCTTATAAGGTCAAAAGGACTCGTCTCTTAAAAGGTCATTGCTAGAGAAGTTGATAGTATGCCGTATGCCATCTAATGATAAAATCTGCTGGAAATGTCTCACGTAAAAAGAAATATTAAAATGGGAGTGGACAGTAAAAGGGTGTGATTAAGATAGTGGTGTACGTTTAAATAGTTGAGACAAAATTTTAAATTTTGTAACAGCTAGATAAGAGACAGGAGCTATCTCAAGCATCTTTAAGTCTATTCCGTCAGCTCTTTAAATTCTGGACACATAAGTAAACTCTATAATTTTTTTCATGAGTTATAGCCTACAGTGCTTAGTCACTGTCACTGAGCCTAGTGGTGAGTTTCAGTCAGTGTCGTTAATGAATTTGATATTAGCTTCATCTATCCTTACTAGCTTGATAATGGGTTTAACGTTGGTTCTCAGTTGCATCAAAGTGACAGCAATATATTTTTTCTTTTTTATTATTTATTTGGTTTTGTTAGTAGGTGATCAGGCGGTGCTGAGTAATTATGATATTTGCTCTGTTCTGTTCAGACCCCATGCAACCATCGATCATGGACCATAAGGGTGTGGCTTGAATGTGCCTGAGCTGCATGTAATCGTCTGAAAACTAGGAGAACGATATTTTTTTCTCTCTCACCCCCTCATAATCATGATGTTTACATTCATCAAGTTAAAATAAATTTTGCTGAGATTAATGAAATGGTACTGTGACTTTAATGCTTGCTTTTATCTATAAAAAATAGTAAACCATCATAAAATAGCCCGAAATTGCCATTAACAACAGAGCTGAAAAATTGAGCAATGTCATTATATTGGCCTATAAATTCATCTTCTCTAAGTCACCTTTGATCATGAGAGTATCTATGCCAAAAGAACTAAACGAAGCAATGTTTGACCCATGCGCTTTCATTTCTCAAACTGCTTTAGCTGCAGCATACTTAAATCAACTTTGGCTGCAATGCAATGGCATTTGATCGTTTCATTGGGTGTCCATTACCATGACCTGCACGAAAAATAATTTAAACTTTTAATGAACATAGTGAGCTAAATATCAACCTGGTATCCAGTAATCATTCCATGCTTGTATTGCTATTTTAACACCTACGTTAGCAACTCTGCAAGAAAACCATGACACAGTATTTTATGTGGCTATCACTCATATCAATGTCTCCACTTTCTTGGAGGCTATTTAGACAGGACTTCATTGGATAATTAATACGAGCATTAATTTCTACCCACATACGCTCAACTCTGGTTCTGTATAGAATTGCACATGTAGTATAATTGTAAAACAACAAATCAGTTTTACCAATTTTGATGTAGTTTGTAAGAGAGGTGCTGTTTGAGTGTTGTATGGCAGATGAGCTAAACTGTCTTTAACATACAGCATTAGTGACTATTCCTTCCTGTGATCTACACGTATTTGGTCCCACAAACGATGATATTCTATTACCTTGGGTCTATTGAGTTAAGATTGCCTTTGTACGTTTTAATTTTTATTTACCTGAATATATCTCTTTACTATTCTTTACTTGTGTAGTTATAAATCCCACTAATTTCCCACTAAACCTATCAATAGCACAAACATGTGTTACTCCATACATGACAAGGTTTTCTGACTGATCATTATGTTCTTTGTGCCCAAAATAATCAGCATGGTAGGGAACAGGATTGAAAATCCTACTAGTTGATTCTCTTCTTTTACAGTTGTATCCAGTATTTTCCCTTTGCAATGATTTACCTACCCTAGTTTCACTAAAAGCAATAACTTGAAATTTTAACAATCAAGTCATTGTCTTGCATTCGTAACTTAGTCCCACCTATGCGGCATTGTATATTTTTGCTACAATTTTATTTGAACAAAATAATTAATTACTAAGATTCTACCAAAATTACTGTTCTCTATTATTAAGTTTTCTTGCCAATACAATGTTGGTGTACATGTTTACAACTAATACATAATCTCATACCATTGTAATAGCCTCTGAAACAGCACCATCTAAATCAGAAGTTGGTATTCTACTTGTACGATAGATTCCCTATGCAACACAAAACCTTTCAATGCTTCTGACACTAAATCCTTTTGATCCCGGATATCTACCTTGTAAATAACTACTTAGCTGCTGGTGTGTCCACTTTTCATCAACAATCTTGCCACGCACATAGCTTTCCAGATCATTTAACTTTCTCTGTGCCAGCATGTGTGCTCAAAATGGCCAAAAACCTAATGCTATGACGCTCAAAAGGCATTTAAAATTTAAATATGACAAGTACAAATAAATAAATTTTATATGCATTGTACAGCAAGTCTGTTGGTTCTTTGCTTGGAATTAAACACTTTAGGCAGGCCCCGTAACTCTATGCCTGTGTTGTATTTCATTGTAAGTTCTGAATCAATCATGAATTACATACCTGAAAGAAGTAGAACCTTCATACACATCGAATTCAGTTGGTGTAACATCATAAAAGCAATGGGACAAAGGCAAGCTTTCATCATGAAAAATCATTCAAAAATAAGCCATTTTTCAAGGGTGTATTATCCACTATTACTGCAGATGAAAGTAGAGTAAGTACGGTATAAAACAAAAATTAAATTGTTGCTTTTTAAAACTTTTGCAAAAAGTAAAAAGTCTAAGTCTTTTGAGATTTGAATGGTGGGAATATACACAGACCATTATCTTGCACATAAATGCTTGTTCATTTTATCAGTTAGAACTTTTTAAAAAACCCACTCAGCCCCAAGTCCCACTGCAAGTTTTGATGTGCCTTCAAACAATTCTTCTGCTGTTATATCATCCTTACCTCTTTGACTGAAATGCCATATTACAAAAGCCCCCTGTTTGATAGTTTCGTAGAGTATATATAGCATTTTGACTATGGTAACCGTGTCTCAACCATGCGCCATCACCATATGTCACAGCATTTTTAAAAGAACCAAGCTCACTATCATTCTTCTGATTCATTGATTCTTTTGCTCGCTCACAAATATCATCTAGCATACCTTTGACATGAGGGTACATTAAAGCTAATGTCCTATAAAAAAATAATTATCCTTCACAGTAAATGCCAAGACAGTTTCCAAGAGCTTTAGCATATTGACAGTACATTGTGCCATAACATATAAATGCAACTTGAGGGGCAAGACCAACTGTTGTGCAATTTTCAGTCCCATGTTTACTTGAACTATTAAAAGTATTACGCCTCTCAGCACAACCAGTACAGTCATGTTGTAAAGAACACAACCTTGTTGACCAATCATACTAACAAAAACAAGTTTCACGTTACCAGAACATAATTGTGTGGCACATTTTGACGATGAATTAATTTGATCAATAAATTTACACAGTTGGCTTACTTGACCCAAAAAATGGAATTACTAACAAGT
>NW_003546734.1:41226-62035 GCF_000090795.2 Amphimedon queenslandica
GCATGAACATTGACTTCTTAAAAATACCGTGAAATTAAAGTAAGATAGAGGCTGATAATGATAATGAACATATTAGAACACGATTTTATAGGTATAGTAATAAAATGACATAAAATAAGAGAATTGCTGCATGGTAGACTCTAAACCTATACCTTAGAATATTATTGAAATAAAGCAGGACAAGACAACAAAAATGGGAACCCATTTAAGTGAAGAAACAAAACTTTGCAAACATGCCAATGTTTGTTTTATTTGGGCATGTAATTAGTATAGGCATGGTTATGGATGTAGTTTTACAAGCTAATCCACTATTACCATAGATATACTACTCACAAACGGATTACAAGCTTCAAAGGTTCCAGTAATTTTGCAATGTGAGTTGGGGTATACTTTTAGCATATCACTGTTTGGCTCTATGGCAAAACTTCGTGGAAATAAAGTAGCTGTAATTTAACATAAAACAGGCAAATTTTTACCTCTAAAGGTGCTTCTTAAGAGTCTTCAGTGTAACGTGACATTTGTTTCAGATAATACTCCCTAGTAGAGCTTTTTAGGCTATTTAAAGAACTTTTTGCTAGATCGCCCAGGATTTCATTACTCAACTTTTATATATCCAACACAGACAAAAAAAAAACATTACGATGCACTGAAGAATCTTAAGTATCTATAGAAGTAAAATTTAACAGCACAGTTTTATTAATAACACACCTTGTATGCCGATTGGTAGATTACAATCCCATTTACGGGTGTAGTATCCTATATATAACGAACATATTGGTATAAATGCACTTGCAATGAGATATACGATCAGTTCAGATCAAAGATTATATTGCAGCAATAAACTACAGACAACACAACAAAGACCAAGAGTAAAAGCTCCTTTCATACAAGAAATCAAATTAAGTCATTTCATAAGTGAAATGATACTAAACATAGTAACAATAATATTAGCGTCCTACTCCCACACTCCTTACTCGCTGGTTGATTGTGAATACCACATAAATTTCTTTGTATTTGACATTACTCCTGGGTCAACCCTTTTGCAAAAATATCAGCCACCATGTCCTCAGTACAACAAAACTTTATTTGAATGGAGTCTGTACTCACTTGCTCTCTGATGAAATGATACTTGATTCCATTGTGTTTAGCTCTTCAATGAAATTGAGGGTTCTTTGCCATGGAGATAACTGATTGATTATCCTCAAAAATAGTAGTAGGTCCATTTGGCTTGTTGTTCATATCGGCAATGAGCTTCCTCATCTAAAGGGCAGTACTGGCTGAAGCCATAGATTCAGTTGATCTTTTACTTTTCCAGCTCAATGCTACTCTTGCAATCCGAAAGATGTAGCCAGTTGTTGATCTGTAATTGTAAACATCACCCACCCCAGCTGGCATCTGAGTATCTAACCAATGATGTGTCTTCAGAATTAATGAGTAATCCAAGTTGTGTTGTCCCTCTTAGATATCTGAAAATTCTTTTCACTACCATCCAAAGGTCCTTGGTTGGTTATGAGCAAAAAGGAGCGACATTCCCTACGGCATTCGATATAATGGAGCGTGTTTGTGTAAGTAAGTAAAGTAAACTTCCTGCTGCTGACTGATACAGCACTTCATCTGCCAGATCACTCTCTTCTGCACCTTCTTCAATTATTGACTAGCGTTCTAATTGATTTGGATTGGTCCATCCCATGCTTCTTTAGTACAGTCTCAGTATACTAAGGTTGTCCAATCTAAATAGTTCCTTTGTCATGATCTTGAATGACCTGAACTTCCAGAAAGTGATTTAATTCACTGAGGTCTTTCATGCTTAATTTCATTGACAGGGTACATTTTATTTCTTACATCCTTTTCGTACTCTCCGTAGCCAAAACTATTTCATTTATATAGACTCCTATAATGGACATCTCTCCTTCTATTGAGGTATAGATAGATACATATATCACTAAATGATTGTGTGCAAGAATCCCATCACTTTGAGCTGATTATCTAACACAATGTTCAAACATCTCAACAACTGTTTTAGCCTGTAAAGACTGTTTCAGTCCGCAAACTAAATGCTCCTTTCCTTTTTTAATAAAATTTCTCAAATAGATTCATATAAACTTCCTCTTTTTAAGTGACCATTCAAATAGGAAGCAGTTACATCTATTTGGTGTAACCTGATCCCCTTCTGTACAGCAAAAGCAATAAGTGTACGAAGAGACGTAAATCTTACCAGAGGACTGAACCTCTTATCATAATTGTAACCATATTTCTGAGTGAACCTTGAGCAACAAAATGAGGTCCACCGATTCATCTGGTTTGAGCTTTCCTATAAAAACCCATTTGTTTCCAATTAGACATTTTTCACTAGAGCTGTACAAGATCCCCTACGTCACTGTTATTTATGGATTACATTCTTTTCTCTATCGTTGTTTCCTATTCTTTTCTCTCCATACTTTCCAAGGCTTCTTTGACAGTCAAAGGCTCCTTCTCAGCAGAATATACCCAGAGTCCAACATGATGTGGTCGTCTTGTTTCTCCAGTTTTTTTTTTTTCAGTACAGCTCCTTCTTGATTGTGGCTACCTGTAGCAACAATAGTGTGTATTGGTGTTTGCATCGGTGCATATCCGTGGGTTAGTGTGTGCATGAGTTTCTACAGGGACTGGTTCCTCAGTCTCAGCATCAGCCTCTCTAGTTGGTTGAATCACCAGATCATCTTCATTATAGCTGTCCACTTGCACTAATCGACTTTGTTCTTGTTCAGTTTCGAATCCTGTCACAGATTAATTGAATACTACATCTCGAAAGTAGATGACACAATGAACTCTGGTCATATAAATGGTAGCCTTTCCTTTGTCCTCCATGTCTTAAGAAAGTACATTTCTTTGCTTTCAAATCGTGCTTTTTTCTCTCCTTTGGTATGTGAGTATATGCAGTACAACAAAAAATTCTCAAATTATTTAATCCAGGTTGTTCTCCTGTCCATTTTTCAAAAGGTGTCTTGTATCAAGAGTTTTTGTGAGACTTCTGTTGATGAAATACACTGCTGTTACCAAAGTTTCGGCCCAAAAACGATGAGGTAACTTGAAATCTGTCAACATTAACCTGACCTTTTCCACCCGAGTTCTGTTCATCCTTTCTGATATGCAATTTTTTCTGGGGTCTTCGGAATTGTATATTGGTGTGCAATTCCTTCCTTCTTTAAATAACCATCAAATACGTTTGAAATATATTCTCCTCCATTGTTGCTTCCCAAGGTCTTCACCTTGTGTCCAGTTGACCTTTCTACCATAGCTTTCCAGTCTAAAAACATTTGAAAGACTGTGTACTTACTCTTCATCAAGTAGACCAAAACATAGTGACATTTGTCATTAATAAATGTGAGGAAGTATTCAGCTCCACCAAGTAAAGTAGAACTGATTTTTCCACAAAAATCAGAATGAATGAGACCAAGAGGTTTGTTTGCTCTTGTCCTTTTTCCTGAGAAAGGGCTCAATAAATTCTACCACTTACATGCGACTCACAATATTCAATCTTCTTTCATATATTGTAGTTGAATCAATACACCAATCCATCTTTGGCTAGTTTATGAAAATTGTTCTTTCCCAAATGTCCAAATCTTTGATGACAAATGTACTCCAGCGTTAAACCGTCAAAAACATGGACTAGATCTGTATTGCAATCTAGCCTCATATTTCAAGTAATAGAGATTTCAAGTCTTGAGAGCAATAGCCACTAACTCTCCATCACCATTGATTACGCGACCTTGAGCTTCATTTAAGTCAATACTTTTTTCATTTCAGTGACATTGCTAACGCTTAACAAGATATATGCCAGTTTTGCCACATAAAGTACATTACTTAATATCCCTGTTAGTGTTTAACCTCCAGGAAGTTTCAGCTTAAGAGTGACAACTCTTCTTTGTGCTTTGCAGGAGCGGATCTAGGATGTGATCCTTGGGTGGGCCTTGATGATTTGGGTGTGGTAATTAGTGGGTGTGGCCAACAAGGCCAGCATTCAGAGTCAAAGTTTTGAAGATTAAAGCTGTTAAAATGAACTCCTTTGTGGTTAAAAATTGTTTGCATAGTCATGTTTGACAGTTTACATAGTCATGCACATGAAAAAATTGATTTTAAATTACTGCACAAAATTTTTGGGTGGGCCTGGCCCACCTGGCCCACCCCTAGATCCGCCCTGGTGCTTTGAGCATGCTTCTGTCTCCTAGAGTGACTTGTAGTTTCTGAAGTGACTTGAACTCCTGGAATAAACTTCTATCAATACAAATGAGACACGTAGCACTGGAATTGACGATCCAGTAGACTCCATGTACATTACTAATCCTACTGCTGGTTTGGCCAGTTTACCACGACCTGTCTTTGTTTTTGAAGAGCGACCTTAGTCCTAATTTTTATCCTTGACTTTTTCTTCTCTAGATGGTTAAGACAATTCTGTTGAATGTTTTAACCGCTTGCAGTAGTGACACCTCGGTCCTTTATGTTTAGAATGGTGCTTACTGTAGAACGCCTTTTCTTTATCGTTGTCTGCTTGTTTTCTTTCGGTGTGAAGAATCCTGTTCATGACAATCTTCATTTTTGGCACTGTTTCATTTGCCTCCAGAGCAGTCAGTAGTGTTGTAGGATTCTGGTAACTTTCCAGTAGATAAATAGCTTTATGTTTTTCATAGATAGCATCACCAAGCACAGCTAGTCCATTGAACAGCTCAGTCATAAATTTGATGTGCTCCTGAACTAATTCGCCGTCCTTCATCTTAGTATCAAGTTTTCTGCGTAAAGCCTACTTATCAGACTATGTCATCTTCTGAAACAGGTTTTCCGAAGTTCTCCAAACTTTATCTGTCTAACTGGTTTCTCCTATAAGGTAAAGCAATAAAGGATCAACTGACAAAACCTAGATAGCCAGCACCACATTGTTTATACTTATACAGCATACGAGCTCTGCTTCTTCAGTTGGTTGCATCTCTTTTTGTGGCAACATCCTAGAGGCCTTCTTTGAACAGAACCATGTTGCACTGGATGTTTCATGTAGGATAGTTTCTTCCTTAAAGTGGTATATTGGCTAATGTTCTTGCTTCGTCCGCGCTCATACTTTGTCCACACTCATAAACTATTGGTATAAATGCACTTGCTACTGGATATATTGATCGGTTAAGATCAAAGATTATATTACAGGAAAAAAACTACAGACAAAACGACACAGACCAAGAGTACAGAGAAGAAGCTCCTTTTACACAAAAAATTAAATTAAGTCATTATATAAGTGTAATTATACTAAACATAGTAACAATAATATTTCAACACAAAATGCTAATTAGTTAACACATTAAATCCTAACACTATTACTCAGCAGTCACTGTCTATCAGCTAGTGTCATACTCCTACAAAATATACTAGCACAGTTTCTAAACATAAGACAACAAAGAAACCTGTTTTAATAGCACAATTTACATAGGCTGCCCACACCAGAATCATGCATGACTTTATTTATTGCAATCTGTCCCAATGGACTGTCACATGATGCAGATTGCTATTATCAGTTTTGCTATTATTTATTTTATGAAACTAAAAAAACTATAATAATTATTTATTACTATTATTAAAATTATTAAATAGCAAAATGAGACAGAAGTAATGATAGCTACGAACAAACATGAATACAGTCGACTAGATCTATGACACTTTTTTATGAATTTTAAATTACCTCTACATTTTCAGTGATACTATTAGATGAAATAGATGTAACAGCTGACAAAGATCCTGTCCTGGCGGTCCATCAAGCTTTGTGAAGAGACTCAAACCTTTTATCATGCTTTTTTCGTGCATTTTAAAAATTTTGACCGGTAATGATGCAAAAACCACTACACGGAATGCACAGACGAGATGAATACTATGGTTATTCATAGAAATTAATAGTATAACTATCCTTTTGCCACAGTAAGATGGTTTCAATTGAAACAATACCTTCGCACCTTAAAACTCCTGAACAATAATTTTAATTTTATTTCTGAAGCAAAATTCTTTTATCAAAAAATGCATAAATTATTTTCGATTAAACAAACATTATCTAAAGAATTCGCATTGTGAATTAAAGATAATGTAACTTTAGTTTTAAGCATAATGATCACAGATCATTTTGAAAGTTCTGTGTATTAATACAAAATATATCTCTTAAAACAAAGGTAATGACGGAGCTGCAAAGTCATTGCAAAGTTAGTACTAGCAGACACTTAAAATTGATGACGTTTCACTTTGATGTCCTAATGGAATGGCTAGACTATAATTGCAAGAAAATTGATGGTAAAAATAAAAATATACAGTAAGGTATACAAATTTGCCAAAGTTTTGAATTCAAACTATATAAGTCGGACCACACCCTTAATAAAGACATTAATTTGGTTACAACAAGCAAAATCCAAAATAGCCTTTAATTACATCTGACATGCCAATATGAAGCAATAAAAATATTGCTGAATTATCAAATCCTTTTAAGCTGTATTTACCTAAAAGGTATTGTAATAGAAACACATCAAATCCCAGCAATGTAAACACACAGACTAATCATAACAATAGGAAAAACAGTAAGGATGAACAATCTTTATTACAAATTAAATCAACTTTGTATTCCTTGAAACTCCATTATAGTACATTTGTGCTTATATCAAACTATAAATGGATAAATTTGATGCATAATAATCATCAAACATTACAAGTACAAGAAATGCATGAATAATGTACCACTTGTACAATATCGTAAATTTAACATGTACATGCATGATATACCTTATATTTGTCACAAACAAACATTACAAACCACTAACAAGATACAGGTGCTCACGAAGAGAAACATCCCCTTCACCTTTTGAGTCTTATTTCAAGTCTGACCTCACTGTTTAACACCACATTGTAATCAGCGCCAAATAAGTACAATTATAAAATACGACTGTGACATACTAAATAATAATGATAGCATGTACAACGTACACATCTGATTGGATATCATACATGTATGTATATGTGACCCGATATGAGAAAACCAGGCTATCTGCGGGATTTTGGTAAAATCAGCTTCTGGTACTCACAGATAGAGAAAAAAAATTTCCTTTCCAGCAATATCCCGTTTATGACAATGCGCAATAAAATTTGAAAGTTAGGGACGCTATTTGGACGATTGCTCTGGAATACTAGTACAGAGAAAAAGAAATTTTAAGTTATTTTCAATGTTTCCGTGTCATGCCCGTTCACGAAGTAAATGAAACCACGCCAACCACGTAAAACCACACCCAAATCAATTAATAAACGGGGAATGTAGAAAGAAGCACTTTTGACTCGCTTTTGACAGCATTTGAACTATCTTTTCTTGTATAATGGACATCTTAAGAGTTGTCTAAAGCCCTGCCATTCATGGTGACATCAAATACTAGTAAGTTTTTTCATTACCAAGTTATAGAGTTATTATTACATCTTCTAGTGCTAAAAGTCCTTTTCATGGACTGTTTTGAACACAGATCATCCACATACTTCATTCAAATCCAGCCATCGCTTTTCCTTGAGTTTACAGGTAATATATATATATTTTTTATTTAGAAGTATAATTAAGTTGTTTACATGTAACGTTAAAATAGTTTATGGTCTTTGCACTTGTGGATGAATCCTATGAAAGATTTGTTGTTATTGTTATGTTTAATGATGTTTCTTGCAATTACTGTTGTAGCAGGGCCTCCTCCTCTTCCTTGGCTACCTCCCCCTCTTCCTTGGCCACCTCCACCTCTTCCTTGGCCACCTCCCCCTCTTTTTTGGCCACCTCCTCTTCCTGCTCCTCCCCCTCCACCTCGTCCCTGCTTCCCATTACCACTATGTTGTCTCCTTTTCTTCTAACAAAAAGAGATTAAGTTATTATTGTTTACATTAATGCTCCATTGTTACTTTGAATTTCTTTCCCTTCTCTCTCTCTGTCTCCCCTCCCGTGCCTGTGTCTTCTCCCGTCTCCGTCTCTTCTGTCCCCTCTATTTCCTTTCCTGCCCCTGTTTCTTCCCCATCATCACTGTCCTTTATTTCTCCTCTCTCCCTCCTTCCTTCTTCTATTAGTTCCAGCTGTCCTAATTTACAATGTCATAAAGCCTTTAATTTACACTTGAATTATGTTTACTTTTAAGAGCTGGCCGAAACTGTTCCAAGTCTTAAAGTTAATAATTAGTGTTAAATGAAAGAACAATTAATTCAACTATTATTAATTTAATTACCTAAGGGCCTTCCTTCTTTCTTCTTGCCTAATGTTTGTAAATAAAACTAACCAAAATACAATGCAAAGTTACTTTTTAATACAATGGCCCTTCTTACATCTGCTTGACAGCAAAAATTATTAGATTGCAATCATAAAAGAAAACTTACTTCGGCCATTTGATTCTATTAAGAACAATGTCATTTTCAATGTCAATTTCACTCAATCTTACCATTCTCTTTTGTACTGTCTCCTCTCTCCTCTTTGTCTCTGTCCTTTTTGTCTCTTTCCCCTTTCTCCTCTGTCCTCTGTCCTCTGTCTCCTTTCTTCTCTTCCTCCCTGAATTCTTTTTCTGCTATAAATACAGTTATTTTTTGCTTTTTAATGTACAACACAAACATATGAACAACTTACTAAGTTCATCTACCAAAAAAAGGCATTATAGTTATCACTATAGGGTTACACATTCCCAACTTACCATCAGATGGATGGACCTCATTGAGGACATCCTCTATTGGGGCAGCCATTACTTTTTGATTTTGAACTTACAGTTTCAGGTGTCTTATTTTATATCCTAAAGGTCACAGGTGACACTTGGTGTTCTTTGATTGGCTGTGAATGATGCAATGACTTCTCTTTTGGTATTCTTCTCCCACACATTTTTATCATCAGTCCTCTCACCTGTAATAATAAACACATATCACCTGCATGATAACTTCGAGACTAACTTTCTCTCAGCCGAGACTAACTTTCTCTCAGCCTTCCCATTTGAGTTAGTAAGTTTTAAACAAAAGTGAGTGTTTGTGTTTATGTTGACGTCTCACACACATACTAGTTCCACACCTTTGTTTTCAAACAAGGGGATCCATAGTTTGTATGTCTTAGCGTTACAAACGAGTTCCTCTCCTTCAGGGGATCAATAATTAGAATATTTGGCATTCAAACTAGTTCCACTCCTGTTTCAGGGGATCAATAGTCTGTTGTAGACAAACTAGTTCCTCTCCTGTTGAAAGAGGATCAATAGTATGTGCATTACATAAACTCATTTCTGTTATTAATTTACCGATTACATGGACAAGTTCTTCTATTATGACCAAATTGACCACAATTACCACATTTTCTTTGTGTTGCAGGTGGTTCTAGAGATTGCCTTGGAGAATGTGGTACTTCAATCTCCATTGCAAGGTCTGGTGGATTATCTACACCTGGAGTTGATTGTCGAGATGATCCTGTTGGTCGAGGTGCATCAGGAAGTGGGCAGGTTACATCTTTACATTCGTATCTGCAAAACAATCTTATCTTTTCGTAAAGGTACCATTTCCTTTCAGTTGACATACCCTTTGGTGGTAATAAATTAGGTAGTTCATCTTCCATTATTTAAGCGTATTTGAGTGTAACAATAATTGTGCCTCTTTTAATACATCCTCATAGTACTCCCTTTCCTTTTTAACAAGACTTCTGTGATCTAGTGCCTTTTGCATTGCCTGAAAATTCTAAATAATACTTGTGTTATTACAATACTGCTTACCTCAGTTATCCTTTCATCTGTTTGCATGTTAGCACTTCTTATAATCAGTTCACTTATCTTTACAAGTGGCACACAAGTCAGACATAGGCTTCATTTCTTCAATATCAGGCAGGTAGCGTCGCCACAATATGTTGAATGTTGTTTCAGCACATGCTTTGACAAAAAGCCCTTCACATGATTCCGCATACTCTAAGTATACCTGCCTTTTAGATGTACTGCATGGTAAGAACTTCTTATTCTCGTAACTTTTCATTCCAGGTATTCTTTCAGGAAGACTGATTCCATGGACTTCAGCGTAATTTTTGATGAAAGCAACAACCCAGAGAATATCATCATAAGTCAAAGCATGGTTTGGGGTCTTTCCAGCATTTCCGTGAACTCTAATAATGTTAAGTACGTAACATTGAATTTGTAAGTCTCATACCTTGGTATTAATCCATTCATTCTGTAGTTTTTCATGATTTCCTCAAACCTGCTTTTGCCACATGCATGTAGCTTCAGAAATGTTACTCTACATATCTAGTTGAAAAACGATTAATTTTGTGTTGTGTCACTCATAGTTACAAACCTTATGACCTTGATGCATGAACGTAAAAAATTGCCTCTTTCTCTCTTCCTGTCTCCTGTGGTTGCCAGTCGACAATCCCCCTATGGTAGATGTTGCTGCCACTTGACTCATAATAGCAATTTCTTGAACAGGCTTTGCCATGTCTTGTATGTCACATCTATATGTTTTTATGTAAGAGTGACTGAACAGTGCATAGCAATTATCTGAGCAACCACATCCATGTTCAAAGAACTTTGATAATTCTTCTTCCTCCTGTAGGTCTTCCTTCCTCATGTCATCACCAGAGTGAGTAGTTGAAGTAGCTGGAGCATCAGGCATCGCTGATTCTAAATCAAGATCTGATACTTGTAGCTCCACAGCCACCTCAGGATCAAACAGTGGTGGATTAATATCTTCATCACAATCTTTTGTCTCTTTCTCTTCTTCTTTCCCTTCCTCTACCTCTTCTTCCATATCTTCTGCTTCATAGTCTGTCTCTATCAATTAACAAATACACTGTATAACTAAGTTTAATATAATAATATTGTGGATTTATACAGGTGATGGAATGTCATTGTTGTGATAGCTAACCGCTATTCACAGTTAGTACGTAAACAGTGTTGTGAATAAGCTTACCACTAGTTTCATCACAAAAGTAGTCCCCAAGAACTGAAGCAACGTAGTCACTGTCTCGAGGACCTATTTCTTCATTTAACAAGCGAGCAATGTCTTTTTCTGTAGCCATAGTTTTTATAAGGAGTCTTCTTCGTCTTTGTTATACTTTAAATAGTTGCTATAGAGACTCCATGGTTACCTAATGACGCATTAAAGCCCTCTGTTTTTATTCCGTGGTCGCTCCGTGTAACATTCTCCGTGCACAATCAAGGTAAAAATGTCGAAGGGCTTATAACTCGGCAAAGAAGGCTTCGCTACCCCTGATTTTGGTATCAAATGAAAGGATTTTGTTTATATAACATGTTTATGTGATAAAATGAATTTCGCCCAGGTAAAGATTTTTCGTGATTATGAGCCCATAGCTCAAAATGATGATTCCCGCAGATAACCTGGTTTTCTCATATCGAGTCACATATGCATGTACATGTATTTCAGATATAATATTGCTTACAATAAATAAAGCTATCCTCAATTAAAAATATTTCATGATCTGCTTAATATAAAATAACATCATGTACATGAACAATTTCTAATGTGCAAACAATCATTTTTTGTTAATTTGAACATGCTCATGTTACAACAATCATTAACAAAAGATACAAAACATCAGATAGCAAGCATTTAATATTTGCACAGCATCAACGGCAGCATCATTCAAATGCGCATCATCAGCGGAAAGCATTAACTTAGTAATGCACATAGCATTGATGGCAGCATTATGTGCAACATCAGCCGGCAAGCATTAACATAATATAATGCACACAGCATTGATGGCAGCATTAACAAGTGAGATGATCATTATTATATGTACCAAATCACTACTTGTATAATAACTTTTAATGTTACTCTAAAATTTTTGTTGACCTTCAAAACTTGTCAGCAGTGCCATTGATCCAATAGCAGCTGATAGTTGTAATAAACATGTACAACATGCCACAAAGTACACTGGGATTTAACAATAACAGCTTCCTATCTTAGTATTTCTCTGTCCTACGTAAATGATATTCACACAAATTTACATCAATGCTTAACTCTAATGAACATTAAACCTCTTTTGCACCCTTTTGCTGTCCATTGTAGCAACAAGCAACATTATTTACTGTTATATACATTGATTTATCTCACATTCTGCATACAGTTTGATCACATCATAGCAATACTAGGTGGATATACATCAATGCTTTTATACACCACACACACACATGATTCACATTGCATATGCACAGAAATACAAGTCACATTAAACAATGTCATTAAGATGGACCTCCCTTTACCATACTACTTTCTATCAACAATCAATGGTTACAATACTTAAGATTAAACAAGCATGTGCAAAATATAACCAGTGCTCCACCTTATGTGATGATTGCTACAGCACCGAGCATGATCACCAGCATAAAAAGGGAGTGGGCTGCCCAGTCAATTAAAAATGGTTGGTGGCTTTTGGATGAAATTAAAACAGAGCAATGAGGGACCATAGTATGCAGGCACCAATGGCATTCGTAAGACCTTAAAGAGGACTCGTAAGACAGTTTTACTAACATTTAACCAAATTAAAAAAGTAGATAAGAACAGACTATTACACTGCTAAGACAGTCATATATATTGGAAGTGATGGAGATGGTCAGAAGAGAACAGGGTGAAAGTAAAGTGGAGGTAATGTGGAAGATCGGTAAAGGAAGTGAAGATTCTGCAAAGGAGAGAGCAGTTACTAGCTACTGTTAGCTAATTATATCACACAGATTAACACTGAGTGGCCTATAAATTATAATTGGAGGCACTAGAAATGAGATCAGAGGACATGAGGAAGATAACCCACCTATTCTTCAAGGGTTGAACTACTGTTGGTCATGCTATTGCTCCTCTTGTGTCATTCAGTCTCCTAGTTTCCTCCGTGGATCATGTGATCTTCATCCCGTCAATGATCAAAAGAGATACCAGCTGTATAAGAAATTCTGGAGCCTTTTGAATAAGCTAGGAGTGTGGCGGGATGGGGGTTACTTTCAGTTAAAAGAAGCTAGGACAGCAAGGGATGACAGAGGGGACATAATGCCTAAATGTGTGATTGGCGTGAGTAGTAAATAGTTATAAATCATACACTTACAATTGTAAAATTAGGAAATCAGGAGATATCCAAGCCATGATGGCCATTACAGAGACTACATGAGTACTTTTGATGCATTTGGATATGATTGGAGTCCTAATGATTGGAAACAATAAATATATTACATGTAAATATAACAGCTGTCAATAATAATTGTAATTTAAATTTATACATGTACATTACCTGAAGCATTGTAAATCATTACATGTGATAATATAAGTCTAAATGAATAAAATAATAATAGATTTATTACGAGAGAGATGCTCATGTAATTTACCATAACAAGTGAAAAAAATAATAAAGAACAGAATACAACTTGCAAAATTTGGAACACACAAAATGAACTTAGTAGAAGCGTTCCATATTTGTCATACTCCAATGACTGCTGCTCAAGCCGAATTGAATGAAACAGAAGTTGCAAATTGCATTCCGTGTTTAATTATAATTCATTGTCGCTAATATCAGACATCTGATTCGTCGTCACTGCTGGGGATTATTTCACCTTCTTGCATTACATGTATTGGTGTGTCTTCTTCCTCTTCCTCTATATCATCCTGATTAGCAACAGGGCTATCAATGAAAGTAATAAAAAATAACAAGAAACATGACAGCAACATACTCCACAATAACTTTGTTCTTTGCAACGTATCTGTCCCAGATTTTTTTTAAGAATTGCGAAGTCTTCTCAGCTAAAACCTTTAGTGGTGTTTTTCTATCAGGGTGCTTCAGATCTTTCGCTGCATGAGAGCTAGTGAATGGAAGGTTGATTCTTTTCATTCTATAATTAGAAGTCATGACACCATAATAATGACTGCCACTCACTCACTTACCCAATCAATTACTGCGAGATTCATTCTCATTGTGAAGACTTTAGTTAATTATTACCTCATAATGGTCCACTATTCTATTAATCTGCAGAGCATCTATTTCTCTCCTTCACATGTCTTCATGGTGCAATACTAGTGAATTTTAATGCTATGCACCCTTTCTGATATGAGCATATGCCTAATTCACTGTCAACAAGAATCAAAGCGCTGAAGTTATTATACTTTTACTTAATGAATGAAATAGTTCCTATAATAAACTTTCTTCTCAACAGTCAGTGAGGCAAATAGTTCTCTAAAACAGTGCATGTACATAATAAAATATGTTGTTGTGCCAGCATTATTACTTGTGCTTCTCTGGCTCTAATATGCTCAAAAAAATTCCAGCCTAATTATCTCAGGCCTTGGCAAGCAGACTAAGTGAGACTTCTTTCTGGAGTGCAAAGTCTTCTAGTTCAATTATATCTTAGCCTGGAGTCATTCTTTTGCTTTATTTGATTTTTACATTATAAAACATGATTACTAAATATTTAATGAGGTGCAAGTGATATTCATGAAGCTTGACATAAATCATCACAGCGGCTCCCTTTCATGTTGACCTGAAAAACCTTTTGAGTTCCTTTTACAGTACCGCAAGACTCTAAAATTGATACAGATTTTTTGAATAGCCAGTTTTGCCACTATATCAAGTTTAAGGTGCTGGCATAAAATACAGAAAAGTTATAAGTGGGTGTCAGTAGTCAAACTTAACTGAAAGCAGCTATACCAGATAGTAGCATGTCGCCTGATTTAAATTTATCGGTAACAAAATACTAAATGCACAAGTGTAGGAAATACTGCAAACGAAATATTAAAGTCGGCAAGACCGATGTATCTAGATTCCGATTTGATTTTCCTATTCCAATAAGAGATAGTAAATGAATCAATGTTGTTGACATAGCTTGCAAATATGCTATATAATATTAATAAATAAAAAAATTCTATGAACAAAAAATAGGGTTGTCAAAAAATTAAAAGAAACAAGGTGTTTAGTTCAACCATAATAGTAATTAATATTTCCATTACTAGTAATAAATCTTGATTCATGAAAAGTAATTTATTTATAAAAATAATACAACATTTTCAAACCCTACTTTGCAGAATTTTATTGTGCATTCTTTCCAATAAAATGACAAATTTTGATGAAACAATGACAACCAAACTGGTGAATTGCAGCCTACACAAGCTTGGCAAGTCCAATTACAATTCCTAACAAGTATATACATTAATACTTGCTATTGTACTGAATGTCAAAAATTAAAGAATGCAATAGCTAAATAGTTATTCATAATTTAGAATTGTTAATTCTGATGACAAAAATTAATTTAATCAATACTAGGGTAAAAAGTCTTATTTATATTTATCACGATAATTCATTTACATCATAGTAATGTAGTGGGCTATCAATAGCTGCAGAGGCAAAATTGTTATAATTCAAAAAATTGTACTATGCCTATTATCATTTTGTGCAAAGTATGGTTTGATATATTGTATATTTTTTATGACAAAATTATTTTTTATTAAATAAGATTTATTATTAATTGAAGTATTTATTATTACTATGGTTCAACTCAACCCCCTTCTTTCTTTTCTTTTTGACAACCTACTTTTTAATATTGATAGAAATTTCTTTTAATTATTTGTTTCCATACCTTTTATGAAATTTTATTGATTAATAATCCTTTTTATTAATGATTATAAGTTAGTCTTATGTATCAGTTTATTACAGGAATAAAGAATTTTAAAGTAAGAAACATTGATCTCCAATTCACTCAGGCTCCAAATAGATGCAATACATACATGTATGCCCTGCAAATCATCCAGTAGATGAAAAAGAGGGAAGGCTTTGTAATAGTGTATGGGCCACACCCCCTAAGCTTGCATTGCTCAGTTGCAAATTGTGGTCAAACTGAACGCAAGGTTTAAACACTACTTTACCTGTGTGAAGCTAGAATGCCCAATTTATGTAGCAAACCTGGCCCACCATGGCTGCGTCAGGTGTTGAACAGGTACTAAATTCTAACTCATACCAGCTGACCCTGCAAAGGGGTACAGCTTAGGTGGGGCCAAATTTGCCGTGGGCTGCAGGCTACTCTGCGTGAGAGGGTAAATATTGGCATCAACAATGTCACTTGGGTCAGGCCAATTACCCACCAAGCATAATTGCACTGGCTGATCATTAAGGCTGCTTATGCATCCTGGATAAGGTTTAAACTAGACTTGCAATCAGACTGATTTAGCAATAATTATGGGGACTGATGGGGAGTATGGGTCAGAGAACCTGTCCAACTGTGCCAGCAACACTCCCCCAACAACTCTATCTACCTGCTTAATAACATTATTATCAACATAAAACTACCGAAAAATCAATACAAAATAAACAGCATAGCATAATGGTAGAAAAACTGTCAGGGGACTAAGAGGTTGGCAACCCTGCATAACTGGTCCTTAGGCGTTTTAATATGAAGATTTCCACCTCATGGTTTGAATGAGGAAATCGCTTTAACCATCCCAAGCTGCTGTCATTGCCATTCCAAAACAAAAACCATGCTCCTTGTAAAGAGAAGTCTCAACACCACTGCATGTTTGCACTTTCCCAAGCTCCGACAGTGTCTAGATAGCACATTACCATTCTCAAATATAAACAAGGGGCCGTGGGTTGATAGGCACGTAGCTTAGTAGGCCAAAACTACTGACACTACACAAACTCTTTTGTAGGACTTTCAAACAATGTGACTCACTGGGCAAATGGGTCGTTCTTGCTTCTCTCAAGATGTACAACTAGATACGATGCATTGAGGTGAGAATCAACCCCAATATCTTAGGCAGATAGCACTGTTCACTCATTAAATTGACTCATAAATGGACATGTAAACTCTCCTGGCCATAAACATCAGTTCCTGAAATCAAGAATCTTTTAAGTTTTTACACCTGCTTAGTGTCTGTGTTGTGTACTTTAACATCTCATTGTCGACTTGTAAATAATAATTAGATATACATATACATATACATTTACCTCATAATACTTAAAAGTACTTATAAGTACGTTAAGTACATTAAGTACACACTCTATTGTTAAAGTATCAGTATAAGAACATGTTTAATTTGACTGGACTTAAGTAAACCAGAAAGCTGTACTCGTTGGACTTAAATATAATTACCCTAGTACTTCACCCCAACCCTGCAGCAGATACACTATTTACTAATTTCACCTGACATTCATAACTGATGGGCAAAGAACCCAAAGCAAAAAGCTGCCCATAGCATAGCACTATTAAGGACACCTGCTCCTCCGACCATTTAGCATGGATGGCGGACAAGATTTCTGGAGTTATTAGAAACTGGACTTGTCTTACTCCTGAGCCTGACCGCCACAAACCCATCAAATCATGTCAAGTTAGGAAAGGAGGGTAAAGCCGGGTCGGGTAGACCTGCAGAAATACAGTGCAAACAGCAAGCACTGAGGTATACTGATACCATTTGAAAAGACAGAGAGCGTTAGGCCAAAAATGCCTGGTGACGTCAGAGACTTCGCTTGGAGAAGCGAAGAGGTTGTAGTTAAAAAAACATACAAAAGTTGATGTAGCTCTTCCTCCCTGTCATGCATGATGATGCTGTCGAAGAAGCAATGCCTTATGCAAACAAGCCCTGAACATCTCCGTCCAATTGGCAGAGCCCCATTTCGTTACCTCTGCTACAAGTAATTGGACCAGTGGTGGTGGAATGGTTAACTCTGGTAGTCAAGGAAAGCAAGAATAAGTGAAACAAATGCATTTCATTTTGAGGCAAGGCGTCATCTGCCTCATTTGGATTTCCTGGGAAATGCACGGTGCTGAAATGAAAACCATACCGTGCTGCTGAGAATGCAAGACAGCGTACTAAATTGCTGAAATCTGCATCTGATGAATAGCCTGTGCTCAGTATTTTACCAGAGCTTCATTGTCTGAATGAATACAAATTGCCTGCACCTGCCAATGGCTGCCCCACAACATGGCTGACGCCACTACTGGGATAAGCTTTAAGACAGCATTACTTCTTGCCCCTGGCTGGCCAGCCAGGCAAACTTAAACCATGAACCATTCACTTGAAAACCACAACACCCAACTGAGCTTGCTGCATCTGTGTACACATGCACTGATGGAAAAACTTGGGGTAAGAATGACTGGCCATTCCACTCTTTTAAGAAACAAAGCCACAACAAAATACCAGCCTTGGCACCCCTGGACAGCCGGATAAAGTGATGTGGGTCCTTAGCCACTGGCAGTACCTGAAATAAATTGTGTAGAAAAGGTCAACCCTGCCAAATTACCATCACAACAGAATGTGACAAATGACCCAAAACAGGCTCTAACTCCCGCTTACCACTTTTTAGCCTGGCCTGGACTATTGCATACATCAATTTCTGCTAATCCTTTGGCAATTGTAGTTCCTGCCCTGCATAATCCACTACAAGCCCCAAAAGGCTACGCTGGTTGAGGGGCATTCGGTTTTATGAGCAGTTAATGGGATGACCAGGGTTTACTCATCATTTATGTCACTTTTGAGCTACCCACTGACACGCTAGTGGAGCTAGAAGGCTCCAGAAACAAAAAGTTGTGTAAATAGTGTACCTAGGACACTAGCTCAAACTGGCAAAATCAAGGCCAATGTGTCTGAAAAAGCAGAGATTTTTGGTGCAGACAGTAAACCAAACGGCAAACATATGCCCAAACAAGTCCTACCCTCCCACACAATTTCTAATCTGTGTTGATCTGCTGGGGGAACTGGGACAATTCTGTAAGCATTCTGTACGTCAAACTTTGTTAGTATAGCTAGAGGGCATTAACTGCAAGTGATTTCCACAGCATTATCCACTAATGCATAATGAACTGATGACAAGGCTTGGCTTATGCTGTCATTGACAGTACCACCGGCAAGGAGAGAAAGGTCAACAATCATGCACCACCTGTTTGATTGCCTTGCCTTAGGAATGAAACTTGTGTGAATCCCATCCTAAAAAATTAGTCCCACCAATCTACCCACAGAGACATCATTTTGAATATCAGTGAAAACCACAGCACGATTGCACAGAGGGGACGGATAATTACGGGGTACCGACCGCAGCCTACACCTGGAGGTCTCAAAACCAATAGGAAATCCATCCTTCAGCCCCTTCTGATATATCAAACACATGTAGAGTGAGGATGGCGACAAAGCAATGATCCCAGCTGGCCAATAACTATCGGAGTAGGGGCTCTGGATATTTTGGTCCTCCCTTGGATTTGCAGCAAGCAAACAAAAGCAGGTATGATGTGTACTGATACTTCCCAGCAAACACCCCTGCATGAGGAAAACAGACAAGCCCGACATCAAAACTGATATCATGTGAGCAAAAGCTAGATTACAATAGCTCAAAAACAAACACAACTATTAACAGGCTAGAACAATGAATAATTGTAATAAATACTAGAACATGTAACTCTAACAAAGGTTAAATATGGAAATGACATGGGCAAGACACAAGTGGTACAGTCTAAATGTTAGCTATACAGCACTGTAAGTTCCATGGAGTTAAGGTGTGACTGGAGATTGCTGCCTCTTACGACCCTGCCCAGAAGCCGGGACACTTCTTGTGGATGTGCAATCCCTGACCTTGTGGACCGAAAGCAACTGGAGCATACGTGTCGACAGCTTCATCTACCTGGGAAGCTGCAAGTTCCTGTTCCAGGAGGGGCATACAAGAGACTGACAACAAGGAATCATCCATGACTGAGAAAGGGTATGCTCCAACAATGCCAGAGCACACTGAGAAGATGAGTGGTCTGCCCCATAAAACCGTAGAAAGACTAATTTTCCCGAATTCTAAAAAGGATTTCCATGAAAGCAGTTTAGATAGTTGCTATGGCAATTGACCACGTGTTTATACATTTACAGTATTCAGTAGCTAATTAGCTATTTTTAACAGCTTTAGTGGAGCCATCCAGCTCTCTTATCCCCTTATATTATTGTATGGACCACTACCTTCGAGCTCTTTGATGTTTATGATTATAAACCACACCCAAATCAATAAACAATGTTTATTGATTTAGGTATGGTTTATAATCATGACCGACAACGCAACGGACAAACACTGATTTTGCAGCAAAGAGATTGAAGTTATTGGTTTATACAAGAATATAGCGGGATAAGACAGCTGGATGGCTCTACTAAAGCTGCTAAAGATAGCTGATTAGCTGCTGGATACTGTAAATGTATAAACATGTGGTCAATCGCCATAGCAAGTATCTAAACTGTTTCCATGAAAATTCTGATTAGCATTCGCAAAAATTTGTAGTCCTACGGTATAATAAGAAACGGTTCACCGAGGCTGCTGAGCCTTGGCTCAATACCAAAGAAGAAGGCAACCCAGGGTCTAACACATTCCATCGCCTGATGGGATCAATAGCCCTGTGCTGCCTAGTTGCCTTATCATACTCCAACCATCCGGACCCACCATGGCTCATAGCTTCCCCTTAAATCAACTTGGCATATGCCAGCATGTCCCTCATAAAGGGGTCCTGACAACGAATAGCTGCATAGGCTATGAAACAATGGATCGAGGTTAGGGCAGAAGGCAACTCCCTTACTTAAGGCCATCCTGCATTGCCTCCAGGCATGAATTAAAGACTGTTGAGTAGCTTATTATCAGCCAGAAACTCTCGCATCGCCATCAACTGGCCAGAGAAAACTTTCGTGCCAGGTATTGGTTAGCAGTCAGGGGACAGCACCAGACCAGGTACCTGCCGAGCTGGCACTGTGGGCTGCACATGTCTACAGCCAGCCACTACAGGGACTGCAGGCACTGACAGGGGACCCAGGACTGGATGGAGGACAGGGAGTGATGACAAAGATGCGG